>NW_027096526.1:0-60000 GCF_019320115.1 Miscanthus floridulus | reverse complement strand
CCTCTGTGGAGCCCCCGAGCGACCTGGGCCAAAAGTGTTCGGGCCAAGGTGCTCTGTAGGAGCGAACGTTGAATGAAAAAATGGTAAGACCAAATTTTTAAGGGAAGAAATGGCATAACTGTTCGATGTTCCAAGTGTTGGTGTGAACATCGCTGTTGTCATCCTTCAGTTGGTAGGCGGCTGGTCGGATCACTTCGGTCACTGTGTAGGGTCAATCCCCACTGCCTTAGTTTCCTCGAGTGGGCGGAAGGCAGTCAAAGAGGTTGGCTTGTTGTAGTCCAAGACTACTGGGGTCGACAACTCCCCGAGCCATGGGAGCTCAGAAGAATTGATGATGGCAGTGGCGAGCTCGTAATACTCGTGGTCGCACATGAAGGCATGCGAGAAGGTGCTACCACAGTGATGACGTCGTTCGGTCCCGACATCTTCAGCTTCAAGTAGGTGTAGTTGGGGACCGCCATGAACTTGGCATAGCATGGCCACCCTAAGATAGCTTGGTAAGACCCTAGGAAGTCCACCACCTAGAAGGTGAGCACCTCCGAGCGGAAGTTGGCTCGGTCGCCAACGTGATGGGCAGGTCAATCTGCCCGAGCGGGTATGCCTACGCTCCTAGGATCATCCCTTGGAAGGGAGAGCTCACCGATCAAAGCTCCGACCAGGGGATGTGCATGGCATCGGGGGTGTCGATGTAGAGGATGTTGAGGCCGCTACCTTTGTCCATCAGCACCTTGGTGAGGCATTTCCTACGGACGATTGGGTCGACGACGAGCGGGTAGCGCCCCGGTCTGGCGATGAGGGATGGATGGTCCCTCCAATCAAAAGTGATCGGAGATTCTAACCAGCGAAGGAAGGAGGGGACGGCCGTTTCGGCAATGCACGCCTCTCAGTAGCACACTTTGTGCTGGCACTTGGAGTAGACGGCATCGGATCCCCCAAAGATCATGATGCATTCCTCGGGGTTGGGGAAGCCATCCCCATCCTTGCTCGCCGCGCCTCCACTCTTGGCTGCTGCGTCCTTGCCTTTTCCTTCTTTCAGCCTGCCGGCCTATCATAGGAAACGCTTGAGGAGCTCATAGTCCTTGTAGTTGCGCTTGATAGGGTAAGCATGGTTGGTGCAGGGGCTATCCATGAGCTTGTTGAAGTGGTCAGGCAGGCCCTGCGGGGCTGCTTGCTCGCGCGATCAACTATGACGACCAATGCGGAGTTGGTTGTTCGACGCCGATCCTTCTTGTTCTTCTTACCCTCTTCATGGAGGGGCCCTCATCTTGGTCCTCGCGCTTGGCCTTGCCCTTGTCCCAGCCTCCATTGAAGACTACCCTAACCACCTCCTCGCCGAAGGCGTGGTTTGTGGCGACGTTGAGCAGGTCGTGGGTGGTACGGGGCTTCAGACAGCCAAGCTTGTGGATTAGGGACTCGCAGGTTGTCCCAGAGAGGAATATGCTGATGACGTCAACGTTGATGACATCAGGTAGTGTAACAGAACCGACCAATTATACGAGATTAAGTAAGGAAATCTTCCGTCGAAGCAGATAATTTAGTAAACTTAAGCCCGTATAACCCGGTAGTCCGTGAAACCACGAAGGATTTCAAACCAATCGACATACAAACCAAGATCGTACAAGTTTAGCAAGTACCATCACATGTTACATAAAGTTTGTAATGACAGTTGGATACATCAGAGTTTAGAATATAAAGTTATTACAAACTAGGTTAAATCTGAAATAGCGGAAGCAAATAGTGTTCAAGTCACACACACACTTTTAGTTCCAATACAGTGCCAGTAGGTAGTCATTTCCGACAAAAGCATCAGAGAAGAGATACGGAGTGACCATTGCCCTTGGTCCTAGTTGTCACCCATCGCCAGGTACAGGAAGTTAATGCAATAGCCGTAGTATATTTGACCATCTGCAACAACAATGGGAACAACGCCCTGAGTACGAGAAGGTACTCAGCCAGACTTACCTGTCTTAAACCAAAATAAAACGACACCAAGGATTATGCAAGGCTTTCTTTAGTGGGCTAGCTGACTGGTTTGCGAAAAGCATAATCTATCATGAAGAAACCATTTTAAGTACTTTGCATCATCTTTATTATAACCTATCCATCTAGGTAAGCAACTGTACTATAGCAATCACTTGATTAACCAATAACATCCAGTTACCAATTTAGATTTAGCATATCCCATACCATCTAGATAACCATCATTGTTCCATAATAATTACTACGATGCCGTAGCTCGAGTCAAGTGCTCACTATCCAGGAGCAATGGCGATTCGAATCGATTCCTAACCAGCTGGTGATTTATTCCTCACATAAACCACACTTCCCCCGTCAGGGTCGCTTAGATCACCAATGACACTTTCCAAGTAGCCACGGGATAACAGCCAGGACTGCACTACCCAGGGACCGCCCGACTGCCAGGACGCACCTTGGGCTCACTCTTCACGTCCCCGTCATACCCCCTTCAGCACCAGTCTGCCAATCCAGGTTTATCCCAGCTCAAATAGTGTCACTAGCTTCATGGTCGAAAGGTACTTTATTCGGCCAGCTAAATGTGAGGCATACATTCAACATGACAAGAGGGACGAGCAACGATCGGTCCTTAAGCGACACAGACGGAAACTAACAGCACCCTAGAACCCTATCTGGTTGCCTCCAACTTTTTCCGTCCGGTCTCTAATTATCCATCACACATGGTTAATTCCAGGATATCATTCTTTCCATAGCTAAATTCTTCCAGTAACCACCTATAATGTAGGTGATCGGATTATCACCGATCGCTACTGGTCTAAGCGAGGCTAAGCAGTTATTCGACCCTGACCTAACAGGGTAACAAGGTAGTAAGGTAGGCAAGGATAGTAATAAATGCATCAATGGTTTCAATCAACTCCTACCACTTAATGCAACAATATATAAACTCATATATATAGAAAGAATTGCTTTTATAAAGTAGGAGACTTAGAATGCTCCGGGGCTTGCCTCGTTTGAACGAACTAGGTTGATGATCCACGCACTCGGGCAAGTCCTCTCCCTACTCCTCTTCCTCTAGCACCTCCTGTGCCTGGACTTCTTGTGGATCTATCCTGGTCTGCTCTTCGTGAACTACTACAAGCAACTCCTCCTGCGATCCTATATGATGCAGATGTATGAGTGCTAATGCATAGGTGCATCGAAGAGATGACATGTAATGATCATGATACATGAAATGTAGATGAACATGTTCAACTTTATTGGATATAGTAGAAGTAAAGCCCTTCTACCAGGTAGCCAACATCATCCAAGAACATGTACTACTATACTACTACTACAACCACGGTACTAACATGCCAAGTCACCACAGCAATCTAAGATGCTTCAAACAAGCTATGGTGGATAATGGAGCATGAAAATACTTTGTACTACGAAATGTGTCAAACAACAGATTTGGTATTTTTCCCATGATCTTCATAGCATACAATCACTGTACAAAAAGTTTCACCTACATGTATTATTCATATTTTTAGCCCAAGCAATTTTACAAGAAATCAGCAATTAATGCACATAACCTACCTAGCCATATTTTCCCACATAACAGGCATGACATATATTTTTCACAGAAAGTACATCACCTAAATAGATCAACAAAATTAGCACCATATTTTTCTGACCTATATTCTATTTACTATACATTTTCCAAGAAATCAGCATTTATTCAATTTAAATAAAGCTAGATAGAAAAGTATCACAAATTTGACATGCAATATTTTTAACAGATAGATCTAGTCACAAGAAACCTAGCAAAATTTGTTTCAACAAATTTGGAGCTAATTTGAGCAAGTTATGACTTTTTGGAAACATTTAACATTTTCTGGAAAATCATTTCCTAAATCCTTTTAAAAAAACAGCCGATGAAAACACTGGGTGCACCCGGTGCTGTGCACCCAGACCCGAGTTAGGGCGCTGACGAGCGGGCCGCCGCGGGTCAATGGCCCCCACCTGTAGGTCAGACCGAAACAGGGGCGGAGCTGACCGACCGGCTCTCACCGACGGTGAGCTAGCCGGCGGTGCGGTCACCACCAGCAGCTCACCCGCGACGAGGCCAACACGGTGCACCAAGAGAAGGCACTAGAGGAGCTCGGAAGTGAGCTCGTCGGTGTGCATGGCGGAGCGGTGGCGTGGCTCATCGGCGGTACGCCGACTCCGGACACGGCAGGGCACGGGGAGGTGCGCACAAGATTCGCGAGGGCAAGGCGGTGCTCACGCGCGTGAAAGGAAGGAGAGAGGTGGAGCGGAGAGGAGGTGTCCACAGGAGCGGAGCTCTCCAGTGAGCTCGGCCGTGCTCCGGCGAGCGATTCCCGAGGAAGGGGAGCTTACAACGGCAAAGCGACGTGAGCCCGAGGTGCGTGAGGTGGAGGTGGTGCTCAGGGCAAGACGGAGCTAGCCCTGGCGAATGGGAGCAGCCAGAACAGCCAACGCCGGCGATGGCGCTTATGCGGGTGGTGGCAGGTGCGTGCGCTACTGCTGCTTGCGCTGGTAGAAGAGAGGAAGCAAATGAGATGGAGGGGGGTGGCAGATGCGGCGCATCGGGTGTACGCGCGATAGGAGGGGCGTAGGGCAGGCCGGCGGTGCCGCGCGGCGTGCTCGCCGGCGCATGGCCGCCACGCGGCGTGTGCGCTCTGACGCGGTCGGGCGAGTGCGCTGCGAACGGGCGTGGCTCGGCGCTGAGGCAGGCCGGGCGAGCGGACAGCGTGCACGGAGGCAGGCCAGGCGAGCGGACGGCGTGCGCGGAGGCAGGCCGGGCCGGCTTGCGCACTGGGCCGGGAAGCGAGGCATGAGGCCCACTAAGGAAGAAAAAGCATGTTTCAAATTATTTTCTATTCCTATTTCATTCAATGCAAATTTTGAGCAATTTCAAAGCAGTTTCCAACTTTGGCCCAAAAATAAAAGTTGCTCAAAAATTTATTCTCTACAACTTTGCTTTTATGACCAAAGTCAAATTCCAAATAGATTTTGAACTATAGATTTAAAGTAAATTAAATCCCAAAACCCTAATTTTGAAGAATTATTTTAAAAGCATAATTTGGCGAAACTTTGAATATAAACTTTGCTCCAAATTGCATCCTAAATATTTCCAAGTTAATTTAGTGATCAAAACAAGTAATCATGGCATCCAAACATGAGCATGGCATTTCACATTATTTTAAACATAATGAATTTCAATCAATTTAAGCACCACATGAAATGATACTTCATTTCTTTCGAAATGAAATGCATGAATGATGCTTATGCATGAGGTCATGATGATTATGCTCATGGGATGGAATGTTAATGCATGCTTAACACCGAGGTGTTATAGCCCTCCCCACTTATAAGAATCTCGTCCTGAGATTTTGAGTTATGAACCATTTGTTATAAAAATCCTTATAAGCGTATTGCAGATATTCTCCTATTTCCCACGTCGCATCACCATCATCGTGATGACTCCACTGTATCTTATATGTTCTTACCACTTTATTCCGAGTGACTCGGTCCTTAGTGTCCAAAATTTGAACCGGTTGCTCATGGTATTCCAAGTCTGACTTGAGCTGAATGCTCTGAGGTTCTATTCTCTCTTCTGGAACACGCAAGCACTTCTTCAACTGTGATACATGGAAGACTGGGAAGATCGAACCCATCGCTTCTGGTAACTGTAACTTATAAGCCACGGGACCCTTCTTCTCTATGATCTTGTACGGTCCTACAAATCTAGGAGCAAGTTTTCTCTTAACTCCAAACTGTTGTACTTTCTTCATTAGAGTAACCTTCAGATAAACGTAGTCACCTACCTAAAACTCAAGCGGTCTCCTTCTCTTATCAGCATAACTCTTTTGGCGTGACTGTGCCGCTTTCATGTTTTGTTGGATAATACGGACCTTTTTCTCTGCCTCATCAACAAAATCGATTCCGTAAAACCTTCTTTCTCCATGCTCAACCCAATTCAATGGTGTCCTACATTTCCTGCCATACAATGCTTCAAATGGAGCCATCTTGATACTCTCTTGGTAACTGTTGTTGTAAGCGAACTCTACCAAAGGTAACCATGATTCCCATGAACCTTTAGACGATAACACATAGGCTCTAAGCATATCTTCTAGGACAGCATTAACTCGCTCTATCTGCCCATCTATCTTTGGGTGGTAAGCTATACTCTGAATCAAGCTAGTACCCAAACCCTTATGAAGATGCTCCCAAAAATGAGCGATAAACTATGACCCACGGTCAGACACGATAGTCTTTGGTATATCATGTAATCGGACAATCTCTGTAATGTACTTCTCAGCATACTGAGGTGGTCAAAATGTTGTTTTGACTGGTAAGAAGTGAGCTGATTTGGTAAGGCGATCTACAATTACCCAAATCGAATCATTCCCCTTTGGTGTGGTGGGGAAACCGGTGATAAAATCCATACTTATATCATCCCATTTCCAATCTAGTACTGACAAAGGTTGCAACATTCCTGCGGGTCTCATGTGAAGAGCTTTCACTCTACAACACATGTTGCAATGAGCAACATACGCTGCAATCTCCTTCTTCATCTTTGTCCACCAATAACGAGGTCTCAATTCTTGGTACATTTTGTTACTTCTAGGATGGATAGATAGCTTAGAGTGATGAGCTTCATCCATCAATTTGTTCTTGAGCTCTCGATCTTTAAGTACAACCAGACGGTCCTTAAACCATAACACTCCTTGTTCATCCACTCTAAAGTGCTTGGACGGTTCTTTCTTTATTTTCTCCTTGATATGGAATATTCCCCTATCTGTTTTCTGACCCTCAATGATCTTGCTTTCCAAGGTACAACTAACCTGGATATTATGCAACACAGCAGGATGCAACAAATTGAACCCATCTTCAAACAACGGTTGCACAGCAAGAGAATGTGTCTTCCTACTTAAGGCATCTACCACTACATTTGCCTTTCCCAGATGATAGTGCACATTCAGATTATAATCCTTTATTAGCTCTAACCATCTTCTTTGTCGCATATTCAACTCAGATTGAGTAAATATGTACTTGAGACTCTTATGATCTGTAAAGATATTGCACACATTCCCAAGCAAGTAGTGTCTCCAAATCTTTAGAGCATGCACAACAGCCGCAAGCTCTAAATCATGCGTAGGATAGTTAACCTCATGCTTCCTCAACTGACATGAGGCATAAGCAATGACCCTTCCATCTTGCATCAGATAACATCCTAGACCATTCTTTGATGCATCGCAAAACACATCAAATGGCTTCTCTATATCTGATTGCGCCAGAACAGGAGCAGTGGTTAGCAAATTCCGCAAGGTGCAGAAAGCTACCTCACACTCCTCTGTCCAAACAAACTTATGATCCTTTTGTAGCAAACTTGTCATTGGCTTGGCAATCTTCAAAAAGTCTGGTATAAAACGACGATAGTAACCGGCTAATCCAAGAAAACTCCGAACCTCATGAACTATGCTTGGTGCCTTCCAGTCCATAACCTCTTGTACCTTACTAGGATCCAGTGAGATTCCATTCTCAGATAGCACATGACCGAGAAAAGGAACTGTCTTCAGCCAGAACTCACATTTACTAAACTTAGCATATAGCTGGTGATCTCTGAGTCTAGTCAAGACAATTCTTAGATGCTCTTCATGATCCTGTTCGTTCTCTGAGTACACTAGAATGTCATCAATGAGCACAATCATGAACTTATCCAACTCTGGCATAAAGACCGAATTCATCAGATACATAAAGTATGCAGGAGCATTTGTCAGACCAAAGGACATGACAAGATACTTGTACAAACCATATCTGGTGGAGAACGCGGTTTTGGGTATATCTTGTGGTCTAATCTTGATCTGGTGGTACCCTAATCTCAAATCTATTTTGGAGAACACCTTGACTTTGGACAATTGATCAAACAAGATATCAATCCAAGGTAGAGGATACTTGTTTTTAATTGTCACCGCATTCAGTGGCCAGTAGTCCTCGCACATCCGTAAGGAGTTATCCTTCTTCTTCTTCACGAACAGTGCAGGACATCCCCATTCCGATGAACTTGGGTGAATCAAACCCTTAGTCAACAAATCTTGGAGTTGTTTCTTCAACTCGGCTAATTCATTTGGAGGCATCCGATAAGGCCTTCTTGAGATCGGTGGTGTTCCAGGGATTAACTCAATGGCAAACTCAACATCTCTGTCCGGTGAAAGACCGGGTAACTCATCTAGAAATACGTCGAGAAACTCGCACACTACTAGAATCTTGGCTAGAAGAGTAGTTTGGACTACACAAGTTGTACTGGTCAGATCTATTCTCCGAGGTAAGGTTACTTGAAATGTACCTTCTCCAATAGGTTCTTTGAGAGAAATGCTTCTTCCTCCCACATCAATTACTACTCCCATCTTAGTCATCTAGTTCATTCCTATAATCACATCCAGAACTAGTCCTGGCATAACTATCAAGTTAAGCATATACTGCCTATCTGCTATACACATGGTTATCCCCCAGATTATCTGATTAGTTAACAAATCAGCCCCAGCTGAACTGATCCGATAAGCACATTCCAATTCAACTATCTTTTGCTCATACTTTCTTGCAAAGGCTTGACTTTTGAATGAATGCGATGATCCAGAATCAAACAAAACGACTGCAGGATGATTGTTGATAGAAAACATGCTGGCTATCATGGGCTCTCCTTCCGGGATGTCATCAATGGTGGTGTGGTGCACACAAGCCTGGTACTGATTCTGCTGCCTCTTGGGATATGGGCAAAACTTCGCAAAGTGCCCAGTTTGATTGTAGTTGAAACATGGTCCTCTTACTTGAGTAGCAGCTCCAGATGAACTGCCTTGTCCGGTCTTGGCTTGGGGCACCACCATCTTAAATGGCTTCTAGTTCCTCTGAGGTTGCTAGGCATTCTGATTCCTCTATTGGGGTGGCCTAAACCTTACACCAGGGGTAGGTGAATGATACGCAGAACGATTTGCCATAGAGGCCCTTGGCTAGGACAGACCTAACTCAAAAGCCCTCTTGCGAGTCGTGGATGTAGCATATACATTGTTGTTCTTTTCTTGCTTTAAGCAGTCACTAACAAAGTCATTGAAACCAGTTCTGGTGTTAGTACCCACGTGCTTCATCATCTTGGGATTCAGACCTCTCTTGAAACTAGCAATCTTTTTGGCATCGGTATTCACCATGTCAGAGGCATAGCGACTTAGATAATTGAATGCATGTAGATACTGGGTCACCGTCTTGGTGCCTTGGTTCAGTGCTATAAATTCTCCAAACTTCATTTCGGTCAAACCCGGTGGAATGTAAACTCCACGAAAGGCCTTAGTGAATTCCCTCCAAGTAATGTGGGCATTCGGAGGAAAAGTGGTGCGGTGGTGCTTCCACCACATTCCTGCAGGGCCTTGCAGCTGATGAGCTGCATACTCCATCTTCAATACTTCTGTCATCCTTAGAACACAAAACTTATCTTCCATGGTGTTTATCCACTCTTCCGCATCCAATGGCTCTGCCGCTTCCTTGAAAATTGGTGGTCTGGTGTCCATAAAGTCCTTAAAACGGCTATGCTGATTTGCTTCATGTCCACCTGGGTTTAACCCACGGTGGGTGTTATTAGCAATATGGCGCAATGCAGCTTCCATGTTCTGCTGCATGCCCTCCATGTTGCGTTGACTTCCAAGGAACTATGCGAAGAACTGTTCCGCGGTGTATGGTGGAGGAGGCGGCGGTAGTGGTGGATCACGGTTCTCATTCTCGGCGGCACTGCCACCTGCCTCAGTCGCGTCATACACGGTACGATGAGTGTTCGGCATCTGCATATTTCAGCAGTAGTAATTATTAGGCGATGTTGTAGAAATTGCAGGTGAATGAAAAATTATGCCGTACTGAATTCACTGGAGAGAATAAATTCATACAATAAAACAGGGGCACAATAAGTCATTCCAATTAACACAACATTACTAATTTGATTACTTAAGTGCACACATCGCGTCCAATACAACCAAATTGCCAGCATACATACACTGGACTTTTGACGTTCAGATATCGCCACAATCACATCCAAGTTTTCCAACATTACATCAAGGTCTTAGTCGTTCTACTCATGAGTACATGCCAGACATGTCAACCATGCAAAAGGTCGTCGCAAACGAAACCCTAGTATCTAGCGCAACAGGTACAGTCTACTCATCGTGGTCGCTGTCTAGGTCGGAGATGTCGACATCGTCACTATCTGCATCATCATCGTCGTCATCATCAACTGGTGCCTCAGGCTCTTCGGGATCCTCGTCCTCATCTAGATCCATCTCTGCTGCTCCAGGCGGAACGTAAGGGTGGAGCTGGTTATTTAGCTGATGAACCTCCTCATGTAGGTTGTCGTTGTACTCTTCTGCATTGGCCAGCTGCTGCTCCAGCTCAACCTGTCGAGCTCTCAGAACATCTTCTGCGGACCATGCTTCATTCCTCTGGTGGAGCACATGGATCAACATGCGCTCAGCGTTCCTGTTGGCGGTGGTCAGACGCTCGACCTGCTCTCTCAGTGCACGCACGTCTCCCTCATAGGCTCTAGTCCTCTGGGTCGTCTGATCCCTCTGACGAGTCAACTGAGCCATCCCTGCACTGAGCCTCTCAATCTCGGCGTTGTGATCCCTCTGAAGCTGACGTCGATCATCGCGGGCATGACCAAGAGCACCAGACACATGTCTCAGGCTACCTTCTACTCCATTGAAAGCCTTCATCACTGCAAACATGGCGCTCATGGCAGGGTTATCACTATTCTATCCTTCTGCTGCACCAATCTCTAGAGATCTTCCTCTTGCTTGCTGCCATGAGTTAGTGGAGGGGTTGTCCCTCGGAAAGACTCCAACTAAAGCGGCTGCCAACTCCTGAGGAAAACGATCCATGATATCCCTCAGTATCCCAAAGGCTGCCCTATCAGCTCCTTCTTCAGCAGTCCTGCTAGTTGACTCATAACGCCAACCAGTCCATTCAGAAACGTCACCTCGGGGACGAACAACAACCTCCACAGTAACCAAGAGACCTTCTCCCAATTGCTCATTTGTCTAGAAGTAGCGGGGCTCCATTCCATCAGGATAGCCTACATAGCTGAGCACTCTCCACAAGAGTGTAGGCATCCCAAACTCTCCGAGAAACGTGTGGCGCTGATGGGTACGTGGAGCAAGCTGATGGCGGGGAGCTCTGCCTTCGGTGGACTTGCGAGCGGTCTGCTTTGTGCGTGCCATCTGTAGCAAATTTGTTTTATTACTCACGTGAGAACAAGGTTAAGTTGTCATTTTTTATCAAAATGAGATAATCAACTTATAAGGGGAGGAACAATGCCATGAATGATATGTAACAACATGATGCATGCACGTTCCGTACGTTCTCACAAACTTAGGAAAAATAACAATTGCTAGCGGCATAGACAGTGGCATACAACGGTCTCTGATAAATGTAGCTAATACGTACTACACGATAGCGTTGTTATGTACCTGCAAAAGATCCACTTCAGCCCAAACCCTAACAGTATGAAAAATATGCACGAAAGTAGTAAAGTAATCTACTCATTCTACACGCATCCCCAGATATGCGTACCACGGTAGCAACTACCCGAACCATCGTCCTATCGACGGCATCGTCACCACAGGACGGAATTTCCCCACACATTGGATACCTTCATACAAACATGCGTATGGCATGTAAATAATCTGGCATCATATAAGCACTTTCCTAGATCGGCAGTGTATCCAATCATGCTCTCACAACTCTCACTTACCGAGGCGTAGAGGCAATGGATCCATACATTACCACTCAAGTGAATGGCACTCATACAATAGCACGCCGTATGAGCAACGAAATAGAAATATGATGCAAAGACCCCCAAGTCAGTACTTAAATAAGCCACCTAGAGTCCTTAACTGGGCATAAAGGATATGACCACTGGCACACTCTTAAGTTTTTAATTAGAGGTTGAAACACCTATATACTATAGTTTGCAATTAGTTTTGTAACACAAAACCCTTTTGTTTTAAATACATGCATGAACAGTAACCTGCTAAACCTTGCTCTGATGCCAGCTGTAACAGAACCGACCAATTATACGAGATTAAGTAAGGAAATCTTCCGCTGAAGCAGATAATTTAGCAAACTTAAGCCCGTATAACCCGGTAGTCCGTGAAACCATGAAGGATTTCAAACCAATCAACATACAAACCAAGATCGTACAAGTTTAGCAAGTACCGTCACATGTTACATAAAGTTTACAATGACAGTTGGATACATCAGAGTTTAGAATATAAAGTTATTACAAACCAGGTTCAATCTGAAATAGCGGAAGCAAATAGTGTTCAAGTCACACACACACTTTTAGTTCCAATACAGTGCCAGTAGGTAGTCATTTCCAACAAAAGCATCAGAGAAGAGATACGGAGTGACCATTGCCCTTGGTCCTAGTTGTCACCCATTGCCGGGTACAGGTAGTTAATGCAATAGCCGTAGTACATTTGACCATCTACAACAACAATGGGAACAACGCCCTAAGTATGAGAAGGTACTCAGCCAGACTTACCCATCTTAAACCAAAATAAAATGACACCAAGGATTATGCAAGGCTTTCTTTAGTGGGCTAGCTGACTGGTTTGCGAAAAGCATAATCTATCATGAAGAAACCATTTTAAGTACTTTGCATCATCTTTATTATAACCTATCCATCTAGGTAAGCACATGTACTATAGCAATCACTTGATTAACCAATAATATCCAGTTACCAATTTAGATTTAGCATATCCCATACCATCTAGATAACCATCATTATTCCATATTAATTACTACGATGCCGTAGCTCGAGTCAAGTGCTCACTATCCAGGAGCGATGGCGATTCGAATCGATTCCTAACTAGCTGGTAATTTATTCCTCACACAAACCACACTTCCCCCGTCAGGATCGCTTAGATCACCAATGACCCTTTCCAAGTAGCCACGGGATAACAGCCGGGTCCGCACTACCCAGGGACCGCCCAACTGCCAGGACACACCTTGGGCTCACTCTTCATGTCCCCGTCATACCCCCTTCAGCACCAGTCTGCCAATCCGGGTTTATCCTGGCTCGAATAGTGTCACTAGCTTCACGGTCGAAAGGTACTTTATTCGGCCAGCTAAATGTGAGGCATGCGTTCAACATGACAAGAGGGACGAGCAACGATCGGTCCTTAAGCGACACAGATGGAAACTAATAGCACCCCAGAACCCTGTCTGGTTGCCTCCAACTTTTTTCGTCCGGTCTCCAATTATCCATCACACATGGTTAATTCCAGGATATCATTCTTTCCATAGCTAAATTCTTCTAGTAACCACCTATAATGTAGGTGATCGGATTATCACCGATCGCTACAGGTCTAAGCAAGGCTAAGAAGTTATTCGATCCCGACCTAACAGAGTAATAAGGTAGTAAGGTAGGCAAGGATAATAATAAATGCATCAACGGTTTCAATCAACTCCTACCACTTAATGCAACAATATATAAACTCATATATATAGAAAGAATTGCTTTTATAAAGTAGGAGACTTAGAATGCTCCGGGGCTTGCCTCGTTCGAACGAACTAGGTTGATGATCCACGCACTCGGGCAAGTCCTCTCCCGACTCCTCTTCCTCTGGCACCTCCTGTGCCTGGACTTCTTGTGGATCTGTCCTGGTCTGCTCTTCCTGAACTACTGCTAGCAACTCCTCCTACGATCCTGTATGATGTAGATGTATGAGTGCTAATGCATAGGTGCATCGAAGAGATGACATGTAATGATCACGATACATGAAATGTAGATGAACCTGTTCAACTTTATTGGGCATAGTAGAAGTAAAGCCCTTCTACAAGGTAGCCAACATCATCCAAGAACATGTACTACTATACTACTACTACAACCACGGTACTAACATGCCAAGTCACCACAGCAATCTAAGATGCTTCAAAGATGCACCAAAGCAAACATTATTAACTAATCACACGTTAAAGAAGATTTGTTTATTTCATTTTAAACTAGGGCTACAACAACAACATATATTTTTGGTGCTCATAAAAATCTGAGAAAATTACGGTAGCATAATACTACTTTAAGTAAACTACCATAAAATTTTCATTGCATTTAGATAAGTATAACAGCCTACACAAAAATGACAAGCTATGGTGGATAATGGAGCATGAAAATACTTTGTACTACGAAAAGTGTCAAACAATAGATTTGGGGCTTGTCTGGAATGCAGGAATTTCACAGGAATCTCGCAGGAATTTCACAGGAATCAGTTCAATTTTACAGGAAAAACGCAGGAACAGGAATTTTTTCCCGCAATCCAAACAGGCCCTTGGTATTTTTCCCATGATCTTCATAGCATACAATCACTGTACAAAAAGTTTCACCTATATGTATTATTCATATTTTTAGCGCTAGCAATTTTACAAGAAATCAACAATTAATGCACATAACCTACCTAGCCATATTTTCCCACATAACAGGCATGACATATATTTTTCACAGAAAGTACATCACCTAAATAGATCAACAAAATTAGCACCATATTTTTCTGACCTATATTCTATTTACTATACATTTTCCAAGAAATCAGCATTTATTCAATTTAAATAAAGCTACACAGAAAAGTATCACAAATTTGACATGCAATATTTTTAACAGATAGATCTAGTCACAAGAAACCTAGCAAAATTTGTTTCAACAAATTTGGAGCTAATTTGAGCAAGTTATGACTTTTTGGAAACATTTAACATTTTTTGGAAAATCATTTCCTAAATCCTTTTAAAAAACAGCCGATGAAAACGCTAGGTGCACCCGGTGCTGTGCACCCAGACCTGAGTCAGGGCGCTGACGAGCGGGCCCCTGCGGGTCAACGGCCCCCACCTGTCGGTCAGACCGAAACAGGGGCGGAGCTGACCGGCCGGCTCTCGCCGATGATGAGCTAGCCAACGGTGCGGTCACCACCAGCAGCTCACCTGCGACGAGGCGAACGCGATGCACCAAGAGAAGGCATTAGAGGAGCTCGAAAGTGAGCTCGTCGGCGCGCATGGCGAAGCGGTGTCGCGGCTCATCGGCGGTATGCCGACTCTGGCCACGGCAGGGCACGGGGAGGCACGCATGAGATTCGTGAGGGCAAGGTGGTGCTCACGTGCACGAAAGGAAGGAGAGAGGTGGAGCAGAGAGGAGGTGTCCACGGGAGCGGAGCTCTCCGGTGAGCTCGGCCGTGCTCCGGCGAGCGATTCCCGAGGAAGGGGAGCTTACCACGGCAAAGCGACACGAGCCCGAGGTGCGCGAGGTGGAGGCGGTGCTCAGGGCAAGACGGAGCTAGCCCTGGCGAACGGGAGCAGCCGGAACGGCCAACACCGGCGCTGGCGCTTGTGCGGGCGGTGGCGGGTGCATGCGCTGCTGCTGCCTACGCTAGCGGAAGAGAGGAAGCAAATGAGATGGAGGAGGGGGTGGCAGATGCGGTGCGGTGGGTGTAGGCACGACGAGAGGGGCACAGGGTAGGCCGGCGGTGCCACACGGCAGGCTCGCCGGTGCATGGCCGCTACGCGGCGTGCGCGCTCTGACGCGGTTGGGCGAGTGCGCGGCGAACGAGCACGGCTCAGCGCTGAGGCAGGCCGAGCGAGCGGACGGCGTGCGCGGAGGCAGGCCGGGCGAGCGGATGGCGTGCGCAGAGGCAGGCCGGGCCGGCTTGCGGACTAGGCCGGGAAGCGAGGCGTGAGGCCCACTAAGGAAGAAAAAGCATGTTTCAAATTATTTTCTATTCCTATTTCATTCAATGCAAATTTTGAGCAATTTCAAAGCAATTTTAAACTTTGGCCCAAAAATAAAAGTTGCTCAAAAAATTATTCTCTACAACTTTGCTTTTATGACCAAAGTCAAATTCCAAATAGATTTTGAACTATAGATTTAAAGTAAATTAAATCCCAAAACCCTAATTTTGAAGAATTATTTTAAAAGCATAATTTGGCAAAACTTTGAATATAAACTTTGCTCCAAATTGCATCCTAAATATTTCCAAGTTAATTTAGTGATCAAAACAAGTAATCATGGCATCCAAACATGAGCATGGCATTTCACATTATTTTAAACATAATGAATTTCAATCAATTTAAGCACCACATGAAATGATACTTCATTTCTTTCGAAATGAAATGCATGAATAATGCTTATGCATGAGGTGATGATGATTATGCTCATGGGATGGAATGTTAATGCATGCTTAACACCAAGGTGTTACAGGTAGGGAGTTACACCGCTTTGAGAACCTGCGGATGTAATCCCGTAGGGACTCGCTGGGCTCCTGCTGGCAGCTCTTGAGGTCCTAGGAGTTTCCAGGGCGGACATATGTCCCCTGGAAGTTTCTGATGAAGATCCTCTTGAGGTCCGCCCAGTCGCGGATGCTATTGTGCGGGAGGAATTCAAGCCATGCTCGAACATGTTCCCCCACACAGATGGGGAGGCACTAAATGATGAAGTGATCATCATCCACTCCCTTGGCTCGGCAGGCAAGCTAGAAGTCTTCGAGCCATATACCGGGATTCGTCTCCCTAGTATATTTGGCGATGTTTGTCGGAGGTCAGAAGCGCTGTGGGAACGGCGCTCTCTAGATGCGCCGGCCAAAGGCCCATGGTCCCAAGCCATCTAGGTTGGGACTCTGGTAGTTGGGTCAGTGACCACGCCTAGGGTGCATTTCATCGGTCCCCTCGATGGTTCGGCTGGAGCGCGTGTCATCTGCTCTCACCGCTGCCCAATGGATGTCATCATCATGCTAGGCCCGACGCCGGTTGCTAATGACACTACGAGCATCTTGGTTCGGCCCAAGGCATTCGCGCACAGGCGGTTGGTGTGGAGCGGGTGCCAGGTCAGGCTGCGGCGCAGCTGTGCCCTCATGTTCCGCGCCGGCGGCTGTAGTGGCGAGCGGATGGAGCGATGCGTCTGGCGCGTCCCCGCTCCCCTGGTGGGGAGAGGTGCCGTGAGTCGGTGGTGCGACTTGGAGCTTTCTACATGTTGAACGGCGGCGGTCTCCACCAGGGCCTGGAGGTTCCAGTGGATCGCCTATTCCTAGGGATCGTCCGGCTCGGGATGGCCACGTAGAAGCATCGCTGCGGCAGCGATGTTCTGGCCAGCCCGAGCGAACTGTGGGGGATCATTCTCCCCATCCATGATGTTGCGCTAGACCTGGCGGGCGCGACCCCAGGCGCCGCTCGCCGGGTTACACGCACAGGGCACATCGTGGTGCGCCGAGCGCGCGGGCGTAGGTGGCGGCTAGTTCTGCCGCCTTTGTCATAGCTCCTCACCGTGCGCCTAGGCACACACGAGGGCATCCGCGTGAGGGTACAGAGGGGTGTGGGTCTGTAGAGACTCCCCCACCACCGGTGGCTATCCTGGAGCATCCGCCGTAGCGCACTCGTGGGACAGAGGGTGGCTAGGTGCCATGATGTTACCGATGGTGGAGCCATCACTCTCAACATCATCATCTATGAGGTCGTGAAAAGAGGTAGGAGCGTAGCTCACCATCCCCTCGAGTTTGGATGTGAGAGGGGGCAGCGCCAGCATCCTTCGGAGCCCCCAGGCATAAGCGTCCGCGGGGGACATGAGGCCGTAGGGGAACCGGTCACAAGGCGGTCGCAGCAGGGACAACGGGGTCCCTCCTGAAAATCGGTGGAAAATAGTAAAAAGCGAGTAAAGAACAGTACGCACATTACTCATAGTGGGGTTTGAGCAGAGCGTATGCTCGGAACGAAGCGCAGGCGCCTCGCCGTTGAAGTCGTCGGGTGTTCCGAAGCCGATGGAGGACGCGCCTCCTCCAACGGGTGCCGGAACAAGCGCCTCCTCGTGGAGGCGCAGCACGCTGAGCTAGTCGATGACGAAGTCTAGGCTTCCGAAGAGGAAGGCTTGGGATGGCTTGAAGATGGGTGGAACCCACATCCCAGCAGGTGGGAGTGCGGGAAACTCCAGTGAGCCGAAGTGAGTCGTATCACTCGAGCCCGCCATGGCGAAGGTGGTGGAAAGGTTGGCCATCCGATGACCAAAAGCGTGAATGTACGACGTCCTCCCCACGGACGGCGCCAACTGTCGGTGCAGAAAATGATCAACACGTAAATATTTATAGTTTTGCCGCACGTTGTGATCGGATGTGGCCTAGCACTTAATGACACAGGGTTTATACTGGTTCAGGCAACGTGCCCTACATCCAGTTTGAGTCGGTCGGTGACTTTATTCCTGAGCCCAGGTGCTCGAAGTTTGCTGTGGGGTTACAAACGGAAGGGAGTAAGATGGGGGGTGCAAGAGGTCTAGTCGGACTCTGGACCGAAGCGCCGAGAGTGACGGGAGCTCCTACGTGCGCTAAGTATTCGAGCGTGTGCTCTGTGTTTTTGTGAGATTGATCGTCAATTGTGTCCGCTGGTGGTTGAATCCCCCTATTTGGGAGAGAGCGCGTCCCCTTTTATAGATGAATGGGACGGCCTTTACAAGCGAGAGAGAGTACGTATGCTGCTAAGTCTTGTTGTCCACGCTGTCGGGTACAAGATAATTGTAGGCGTCCATAACACTGTTAATGTCAGATGCATGTGGGAGGTTCTATCGTCTTCTTCTAGTATGGCGGATGCCGGTACCTACCATACTGTTGATACCCAGAGACATATGGGGGGTTTTATCATGTTCGCCTGGTATGGGAGTTGAGAGCGCCCACAACACTATAGGGCAAAAGTCGGCGCCCACAACACTGCTGGGGCTCTGACATGTCTGGAAGGTGGCAGGGCACCCTTCTGACATGCCCTATTGGTACTGTGCTGCAGGTGTACAGGGTACGGTCTGGTATTGTGGTTGACTTGAGCGCCCTACCTTTACTTGCTCTGCTCGTTTTCTGGGTCCTCACCGAGCGGGCGTCCCCGGTCGGTTGGTCCCAGTCGGCTCCGACTGCGCCAGTCGGAGAAGAGCTGTAAGCAGAGGTTCGGTGCATCCCCGGTCGGAGACGCGGGTCGGAGTCGGAAGCGGCGTTGGCCAGGCCTTCCAGTCGGAGAAGCGGGCTGGAGTCGGAATCGAGCATCATTCCTCTTTGGCCAGGCCTTCCGGTCGAAGATTGGATCGCCCTTCTGGCCTGTTGTTAGGTTTTTGGGCTGGCCCAGGAGTTGCACGCCGTTCGCAACGTCGTCTGCGGGGCCAGGCTTTTGCTGGGAAATAAGTCCATGAGAGACTCCAGGTTTATGAACCCGACAATTTTGCTTTCTTTTTTCTACATGCAGGACATCCGATGCTACAGGTTGCTTTGATCAGTCCTAATGGTAGCAGAGATGGTCAGTTCTGCACTAGCCCAGGAGGCTGTTAACCAAGTCTTATCGAGAATCAAGGATGTTTATGAGGAAAAGTCAGATGCAAAGGAGCACATAGAGAGGATGGAGATGGCACACATCAAGCTAGAAGCCGCCCTTGAGAAATCCAACAGGTGGAACCTCACCAGCTCGCCACTCCTGCACTGGCGGAGCAAGCTCAAGCGTGCCTCACAGGAGTGCGGCCACACTCTGCGCCGGTGCCGGCAGCGATTCCAAGAAGAGGAAGAAGTGCAACAAGCAGTACAGAGCTCCTCCTTTCCGAAGAGGGTTGCTCATACTGCCAGGTCATTCGTTTCGTCAATCTTCAGTCGCAGTGATGATGACAAGCTGACAAGATCCACCGCCGTCCTGCGATTTGAGAGGTTTGCAGAAGGTGCAAGTGAATTCTTGAGGTACGTGGAGCTTGGTGGCACACCACGCAGATACATGTTTTTCGACCCTCTTATGCACCATCTTCTCACCAACAAAGGAACAAAGCATTGCTTTGTTAGCAGGGGTCAACATCTTTCATTTGTTTTACAGCCGTTTAGCCCACCAGAGAATGGGATGGAGGGTTGCCTAATATTATTACTTGAAGACACAAATGCTTCAGAGAATAATTTCCTTCTTGCCCTCAGCTTACGGCTCTCTGAGAGTACAGATGTAGTTGGGGTTGCAGTTAGATGCCTGCACCTGTTCACACCTTACTTAAGCTCAACAGCCGAGACTGTGAAGACAAAGCTCACACAGGTACCAACACAAGACTTGTGCTGGGTGTCTGATGCTTATTCTGGTTTAGGATGCTGTGATGAACACCTGAACAATCTTCACACCATCTATTCTAAATGGTTTCGACCGAACCCACTTTGTTGCCAGCAACAAGATCATGACTACACCCAGCGCTACAATGCTACAAGCTCATCATCAAAATCATTGCCATGTGATATATGCTTGGAACCAGTTATCCAAGTGTATTTGCTGGGCCATGTCACACTGTCTGTTGGGAACAACAGGCAGAGGGCAGTCGTCGATGGAGAAAGCGAAACAAACCCCATAGGGGACTGCCCATATCTAAAACTTGGAGCGCATTTCTGGCCCCATGCCTCATTTGAAGATTTGTAACCTGGAATCGACAGTTCAGCAACAGAAATCATCAATGGGGTAGCTGCGCAACGTGGCATGTATGCAAAAATTTCATTTGAACTGTTGACCGACATTATGATACCAAAGGCAGTAGATTGCCTTCGCAGGGATGTGGCAGCTACCTCATATCAGATTCTATGGAAGTCCAAGCATGGCGGCTCATACATTCAGGTTGAGAAGACCTCATGGAGAGGAACCACTCAAAAAGTCCGACAAAGAAAACAACCTAACCGATGGCCAGGCAAGAAGGTCCAGGGATGGGCAAGTGTGAACAATGAGTTCATATGCTCGTGGATTAGACATGCGTCTACCCAGTTGAAGGACTCAGTGGTGGACTGGATTCAGAAAGAAAGACGATTGCCACAACCGTTGTAATTGAAAACAAATTCCTGCTTCCGTGACTGTCCAATCATGTTGCTGTCGTTACAAGATCACAGATCTTTGGTAAGGACAAGCAAGTCACACAGCACGTTCAGTGGCTGAAGGACTTTCACTTCCTTGAGCTTCAACTACCTTGATGAACAAAATATAGTTGAGCCGTTGGTGTGTTTTGCTAATATAAGACTACATAGGGGTTTCCTGAAAAATGTACTAGCTATTTGTAGAGATAATGAAATGGCAAGGTTCAGATGTGTCGTTGTCACAGTAATGACTGCTTGTCAATGTTGGTGAATTCTTTTTGCTTCAGTCATTCTCGATCATGAAGTGGTGGTGGTGCAAGCCGCCTCTAGAAATCGATTTCAGCCACCTCTAAAAATAGGAGCTACACATTAAAATTTGTTTTTTTTTCAAACTACCTTGGATGGAGAAACAACAAAAATGAAAGTTATGCAACTTTATAGTTGACAATTTTTTAAAATCATCTATGCATGGAAAATTACGTTTGGATTTTTCACATTTGAAATTCAAAATTTTGAAATGTCCAGAAACGACCAAAACCAAAGTTGTAGATCCCGAAAAGCTATGAAACTTTGTAGTTGATCGTGTTTTCATTTGAACTCATCTATGCATGGAAAATTTACGTTTGAATTTCTCACATTTGAAATTTGAACTTTTCAAACAACCTCAGATGGAGAAATAGCCCAAACAAAAGTTGTATATCTCGAAAAGTGACGCTACTTTGAAGTTGACAACTTTTTTGTTTGAGACCATCTATGCATGGAAAATCTACATTTGAAATTGACCTCGGATGGAGAAAAGCCTAAAACTAAAGTTGTAGTCTCGAAAAGTTATAAAACTTCGTAGTTGCCATCTTTTTCATTTGAATTCGTTTAAGATGAAGATAAAACGAGGAGGACGAATATCCCAAATAGATATAAGTGTGTTATAGATGGAGTGGTTAGGGGACAAACGCGCGAGGCGTGCGGTCGTGCACGTTTTTCGCACGAATAGTTGCGTGACTTACGACGGCGCGCTGTATGTGTGGCTGTCAGGTCTCCCGAGATTGAAAAAAAAAATGTTATTTCTTAGCCTAAACTTGTGATTTCTGGACAACGATTTGTAAGTGCAGACGCCTCTACAAATCGATTTTTAGAGGCAACTAGACAACCACCAATACAAATTGTTCATTTATGGAAACGAAATAGCATAGGCGGCTGGGCCAACCGCCTCTATAGGGGCATCCTAGCCGCCTCTGAAGACATTTTCTGTAGTAGTGGCAACTATAGCACAGGCGTTATATGACTCATGTAATAGTGATATTGCCAATATCATAGCCGAAGTATATTTTTTGGGTAACAACACGATACATGTACATACTTATATTCTACGTTTATTAGTCCACCGTCAACAAGATTGCTTGGTCATGTGTATTGGATTCTAGCGCACAGTGGGACATGCTGCCCACACCCGACGCGTTCCTAGTTAACTTCCATGGGCGTGTCTCGATATATCAGTCCACTCTGGCGGTCTCCGCGATTTGTTCTGTACTGTACATCAAGCATCTTCAGTCACTCTTGCGGTCTTCACGATGTGACCCGTACATCAACCTCACTACTACTTTGCCCTCTACATCACATAATTGTCTTTTCCCTCTATTCAAAGTCCTCCTGCGTGCGTATCACTCTTGATAATTTTTCCACAATGTCCCTCTCACGAATGAAGTACCTCTCAATATGTATGGTCACAACTGGCCGGTTTGGGCAGGATAGATTCCCCAACTCTTGTGTCTGAGTTGCTGTGGTGTCGACTTTCTGAGACCCTACAGCTAGTGCAAGTGTTCAACCACGCCAGGTTTTGATTTCCTCTCCGCACTTGCAGTTTACAGGATCAATCGTAGATTTTAGACTGATGAACAGGGACAATCTGACTCATATATGTATGCAATATTTTGCTTTCTTTTTGTGCATGCAGGACAACCGATTCTACAGGTTGCTCTGATCAATCTTAATGGCAGCAGAGATGGTCAGTTCTGCACTGGCCCAGGAGGCTGTTAACGAAGTCTTATCAAGAATCAAGGAGGGTTATGCGGAGAAGTCAGATGCAAAGGAGCACATAGAGAGGATGGAGATGGCGCACATCAAGCTAGAAGCCGCCCTTGAGACATCCCACAAGTGGAACATCAGCAGCGCGCCACTGCTGCGCTGGCAGAGCAAGCTTAAGCGTGCCACACAGGAGTGCGACCGCACTTTGCGTCGGTGCAGGCAGCGATTGCAAGACGAGGAAGAAGTGAAACAAGGGCTACAGAGCTCCTCCTTTCCTAAAAGGGTTGCTCATACTGCCATGTCATTTGTTTCGTCAATGTTTAGCAGCGGTATCGATGAAGAGCTAAGAGGATCCACCGCCGTCCGGCGATTTGAGCGGTTTGCTGATGGTGCGAGCGAGTTCTTGAGGTACATCGAGCTTGGTGGCACACCATGCACATACATATTCTCCGTGCCTCTTATACGCCATCTTCTCGCTGGCAAAGGAGCAAAGTATTGCTTTGTTCGTGGGGGCCAACATCTCTCACTTATTCTGCAGCCCTTTAGTTCACCCAACAATGGGATGGAGGGTAGCCTAATATTCATACTTGAAGATGGCAATGCCCCGGAGAATAATTTCATTCTTGCCCTCAGCTTACGGCTCTCTGAGAGTACTGACATAGTTGGGGTTGCAATCAGATGCTTGCAGCGTTTCATACCGTACTTGAACTCAACGGCCGAGATTGTGAAGACAAAGCTAACCCAGGTACCAATGCAAGACTTGTGCTGGGTGTTCGATGGTTATACAGTTTATGGCTATGATGAACAACGGAACAATCTTCACACCATGTGTTCCAAATGGTTTCGACCAAACCTATTTTGTTGTCAACAACAAGACCATCCTCACGTTCAGAGCCCCGCTTCAGAATCATTACCAAGTGATATATACTTGGAACCTATTATCCAAGTGTTTCTGCTAGGACAGGTCGCACTGTCAGCTGGCAACAACAGGCAGAGGACAATTGTCGATGGTGAAAGCCAAAAAAGCCACACGAGAGACTTTCCATATCTGAAACTTGGAGCACACTTCTGGCCTCATGCCTCTTCTGAAGATTTGCCACCTGCTGTCGGTGGGTCAGCATTAGAGATAATCAACGATGAAGCCAAACAACATGGCATGTATCCAAACATTTCCTTCGAACAGCTGGGTGAGATCACGAGGCCAAAAGCAGTAGATTGCCTTCGCAGGAATGTGGCAGCTACCTTGTATCAGATGCTGTGGAAATCCAAGCATGGCAGCGCATACTTTCGGGTCGAGAAGACCTCATGCAGAGCAACCACTAGGATAGACAAAGTTGGAAAATGTCGTAAGCAACGGAGGGACAAGAAGGTTCCGGTTCAGGGATGGACAAGTGGTAACAATGAGTTCATTGTCTCATGGATTGCGCATGCGCCTGCCCAATTGCAGGGCTCAGTCATCGACTACTGGATTCAGAAAGAAAAGCAATCAGCACCACCGTTATTATTGAAAACTAATGGCTGCACCCGTGATTGTCCAATCATGCTATCGTCTTTGCAAGATCACAGATATTTGGCTTGGAAGCTCAAGTTCTCCAGCACGTTCAATCCCTGAACGATTTCCACTTGCTCGTACTACCTTGATGTAAATAAAGTTCAACTATTGTTTGTGTTGCAAACATAAGATTATATAGGGTTGACCTATAAAATGTACTTCCTTCTCATTCCAAATTATAAGTTGTTGAGCCTTTTCTAGGTACGTAGCTTTTGCTAGATACTTAGATATACATTATGTCTAAATATTTAGAAAAGTTTATAATTTAGAATAGAGGGAGTAATAACTATTTTGGGGTAGACATTCAGTTCTAACCGAACTTTCAGTCCGGTTTATTTGTTTTCGTTAATTTTGGATTTTGGAGAATATAAGAGCGAGAGTTATGCCAGAGAACCAACAACTGATGGTTTGGGTACCCAAACATTTTTTTTATGAAACTGGATGGATTTGCTGATAGGACCCGAGGTCCTACCGGAGTTGCTGCGGAGGTTGTAGGGATGGAAGAGGGAGGGCGAGGTTTGATCTCTCGGCGACAGCATGGTGCCGTGGCGGCGAGAGGAAGAGGCGGCGGTTGCTTGCTGCTGCTACCCTAGGGCTGTGCGTGAGAGAAGGCAGCAAGGAGTCACGTACGTATCCCTTGGCCCTTGAGGCCAGGCAAATAATGTTTGCCTTCCTTGCCTTCTCCAATAAGTGTTAACAGATATATATAGCCTATCTATAAATCCTATTTTAAGAAATAAATATCCTAATTGAGGAAAATAGCAAATAAAGATAACTGGGCTAATAACCCATCTAATCTAGGCGCCTTCTATGCGCCGGCCTCTGGCCAGGCGCCCCTCTTTGCGCTGGTCTCTAGCCACCGGTACGCCGGCGTGTGTACTGGACGCCGGTCATAACATCTCTCCCCGTCTGGAGTAACAACTCGTCCTCGAGCTGGAAATCCGGGTAGAGGTCTTGGAATGCTTGGAGCAGCTCCCAGGTAGCATCATTCTCGGTCATGCCGCGCCACTGAATAAGAAAATGTCAAACGCCCCGCCGGAGTTGGGCACGGATGGCACGCTCAGGAGCTTGAAGAAGGCGACCATCGAGCGTAGGCGGCAGAGGAGCAGGTGTAGTCGGAGGATCTCCCTTGTGCGGTTTCAGCAAACCCACGTGGAAGACATCATGCAGACAGGCGCCCTATGGAAGCGGAAGACGATAAGCGATGGTGTCGATGCGCTCCAGCACTTGGAACGGGCCGGCATAGTGAGGACCAAGCTTGCCCTTAGCTCGGGGCTCGAGGGACTGCA
The DNA here is from genome assembly GCF_019320115.1 of Miscanthus floridulus. Classification (NCBI taxonomy): domain Eukaryota; kingdom Viridiplantae; phylum Streptophyta; class Magnoliopsida; order Poales; family Poaceae; genus Miscanthus; species Miscanthus floridulus. Next base: position 34,264 of record NW_027096526.1, on the reverse strand, counting down.
CAAAACGGTGCACACCCATGTGTTTTGGAGCAATCCAACACACGATTTTGAAGCCGTCTGATCTTCTAGAGCTCCCGCGCGCCTTCGTCCGATCTGTGCCCGCGCCACCGCTGCGGCCTCGTCGCACCGTGCCCGCGCCGCCGCTGCGCCCGTGCCTGCGCCGCTGCGGCCTCGCCGTGCCGTGCCCGCACCGCCGCTGCTCCCATACCAGCGCCACCGCTATGCCTGCGCCCGCCCATGCCCGCGCCACCATGATTTGTTGCTTGTGATTTGTGCTGACACAGCCGCGATTTGTCCTTCTCCATTCATAGAAAAAAAATTGTTTGTTGTGATCTGTGATTTGCGATTTGTTGTTGCTTGTGATTTGTGCCGACATAGCCGCGGCCAAGGGCGGGGCGACCGACGGCGGCGGGGGCGAGTTGTGCAGTGCGTCTGGAGGTAGAAGAAGGCCGGAGGCTAGAGGTAGAAGAAGGTTGGAGGCCGTTGGATCTTCATCCTACTTTTAAAAAAATCATGAAATTATGTGTTGAAACTAAATAAAACACATGGTTACGCAGTAGACGGACTCAAATCCCCACATCTGGTATTGGAAAAAAAATCTGAGTGACCCCAAATATTCATTTAAACTACCTATGTTATTATGAAAATAACCTATGTAAATTTGCATACAAATTACATAGCTACACCATTGTTAAAGCTATTCTGTTTTGCAAACAATATACTATGAAGTATTTATTATGTCTATTGTATTAGAAATAGAATAATGAGAAAATACACAATTTAGTATAAATAATTTTTAATAGTTCGGTATTAAATGAAATCTAATATTTTTCTTCTGTTATGTTTCTTTTTCTTTTCTTTGTGTCTTTGTGGGATTGTTTCCCTTTTTGGCTACCTTGTCAATACCCTTTGTTTTATTTCTGTTTTCAATAAAATAATCTGTTTTTTCTCCCCACAGTTTCAGTTCAAAAAAAATAATGACTATGTCTTACAAGATTCTAACCCATGCGAGAGTATGAATTGATGGATTAGTTATTCTCTCATAGCAATTTGTACAATTTAGTGTCGGATTAGTGTCCTAACATTTTCCCCAAATCTTTTATTCTTTTTAGTATTGCCTATCCATCGTTCTAGTTAGTCCCTAGCGTACATCCTCCAATAACCTAGTTAGTTAATGTAATTAGTGTTTTACTTGTTTGATCTCACTCCAAATTAATCTTCAATGGCATAAGTATTATTTAGGATTACTCTTTTTATTATATTTCTGATTTTCTTTGTTTCTATTATTATTAATTATTATGATCCTTTTTCTGGTCTAAGAATTAGATCAATTGGATGAAGGCTAGAGATCTAAGGCAAATTAATTAATTTTGTTCCCCTTTTCTTCGTAATATTTATGTTTTTTTGTTAAACTTTTTAGCTTCCTTCATTATGTATATATCATAACACAAATATTTATTTAATTGTTATTTATAGTCTTTCTGTGCATGTATTTGGTTAAATATGATTGTTGTCGGCTTACAGACCCTCCCTATGCCCAAATTGTGGCCTCGGCCCTGCTTGTCGCCCATGACACTGGTATGCAGCTGCGGGCTTGCCGTCGGCTTCAGGTTCTGCTTTTTGCTCCGAGCTTTGCACCCAAAATTTCTACGTTTAGTCGCCGTCGACTTTGACACTGGTTGGTCCTACGCGATGAATAATTCTGGTCCATGCCTGACGCTTTCCTATGTGGTGTCTATATATCAATTAATTCTGGCGGTCTCCGAAATGTGATACAAATGTCGACCTCAGTGCTTTGCCCTCTACTCAAAGTCTTCAAGGTCTTCCTGTGTGCATATGACTCTTGAGTCTTGACAAATTTCCACGATGCCGTTCTCAAATAATTTACCTCTTGATATGTATTTTGTATGGTCATACAACTGGCTGGGCTGGATAAATTCACACACTCTTGTGGGTACTGGTCACAACCCTGCAACCTTTTTTCTCAAATAAATAGGACTACTACATATCGTTACATTAAGAAGCTAGCAGCACTACAACTAGTTCGACCTCACCAGGTTTTGATTTCCTCTGCACTTGCAAAACTGATGAATCTTAATGCACATTCTGACTCCTATATATATTGATAGTATTTTGCTTTCTTTCCGATTGAGCATGCAGGACACTGGATTCTACAGGTTGCTTTGATCAATACTAATGGCTGCACAGGTGGTCAGTTCTGCAGTGGCCCAGGAGGCGGTTAGCCAAGCCTTATCAAAAATGAAGGAGAGGTATGGGCACAAGTCAGATGGAAAGGAGCACATGGAAAGGATGGAGATGGCTCACATCAAGCTGGAGGCCGCACTTGAGACCTCCAACAAGTGGAACGTCACCAGCGCGCCATTGCTGCGCTGGCGGAGCAAGCTCAAGCTCGCTGCACAGGAGTGTGACCACATCTGTTTACACCAAAATTTGGGAGGAGAGCGCGGGAACTCGCAGGCTTCCAGACTTATGTCAATCAAGGAGTCGATAGAGTAAAGATTGATATTTGCTAGATCGAATGCGACACTAGATCCATTCTCTTTGAATGACGTCAGCAGATAACGATGACAGGATATGATTGGCGCCAAGAAAATACATATCGGACTCTACAAAAAGGAAAAGATTAGAGTCAAAGTTATCTTAAGATAGGAATATTTCCTTCGTATAGAAGAATTGTATTGGGTTGAATTCGAGTAAGGTTCGTTTTTAGGCTCTGGATATAAATACCAAACCCCGGCTATTATAAAATCATCAACCAATCAAATACAAAGTCAATTACTTTTTTTTTGGCTCCGGCCACCCCTTAGGAGTAGGAGTAGAGTAGATCTCGGCGAGTTCTTCAGCAAGTACGGCTACATCGATCTGGTCGACCTCCACTGCTTGTCTGTAAGTACCATCATGGTTTATACATCTGTTCGTATGGCTGCATCGATCCGGTCGACCCCCACTGCGACTCTGGTATAGGCTAGTTATCAACTCTTGTCTAATTCAAGTATGGCCTTTGTGATTCTGCCTTACATCCCACTGCTTGAATTAGATCAAGTTCAAGTTATCGGCTCTACCTTAGCATGGCGGTCTTTGGTAGATTCATTAAGTTACCGATATTGCTTATTGCTTTCATTGTTTATCTAATTACAGCAATATCATTCTGCCCGATTGAGATTGATCTGAATCGGCCTTACATCTTGTTTAACTCATCGTTTGCTAATTTAAAACTGATCTAATCTATATCTTAAGCGATGAGTTATGTTTTTATTGGCTGTTTTGCGTCAATCTTAATCGTGCATAGCGTGCGGTTAAGGCATGTCTGATCTTGAGTAGATCTATTAGCTAATGAAAATCGTCCCATGGCCCGTCATCATGACCTGTGGGATTCTGCCTCTCACCCCACTGTTAGCACCGTGGAGCGGAGATCGTTAGTTGGTAAACCCGTTCCTGAGAAGGCATGATCTTAACTGTGCGCTATGTCTGAATCGGCTGTTTAGCCGATATCGAATGCTTTCACGAACAGTTCGCATTACGAGATCGTTGAAGTAGAGATAAGTTGAAAGATATGTTAGCCCCATGATCTTGTTATTGTATTACGGCCTACATGATTCTACCTCATGCCCCACTGATATTAGTAATGAGTTAGGATCGTCGAGTCTATTGTTGTTTCTACGGCCTGCATGATTCTGCCTCATGCCCCACTGGTCATGACGATAGATGAGATCTAACATGCTCATTAGATTTATCTTTATTAAATAGTTAAGTGATGTTGAATTGTTTCTTTATATAAAAAGGAGTTCGGTTACTTATAATCATTGGCTCAGTACAAACTGATCACCGTTGATACCTTATTGCCATTGATTAATATTTGCTTAAATAACATTTATCTTGAATGATAACCGATTCTTCTTATACAACCCCACGAGCTTTAACCGATTCATTCTTGTAAATATGCTGGGATCGACTATTTAGTCGATCTCCTCTCATATCGGCTCTCAGAGCCGCACATTCGGGACTGTCTGGCAACACCGGCACGTTCTGCCCTTAATTATTAATGAGCTTTCTCTCCTTGTCAATTGCAAGGTCAAATTGATTGGCACGTCTCGGGAGGATTGCGCAGGATCGACCACCCTTGTGCTGAAGCTAGGCGGATCTACTCCATCGAGCGGACCCTTCCGGCTTGCTGCATGTGTCCTCGGCACAGAGACAAAAATTTTATGTCGACACACGTTTCCGTCACGCCCGGTGGGACCCCACAATCGTCATGGCGGTTCACAACAACGACAACATCCTTATGGTACATTATGAAGACCTACCTGACGAAGATAAGTATACCATCAATAAAGCTACAGAAGAATTTTAGAAGAAGTGTTTGCTGTCCTACACCAAAACGCGTGACAACACAATTATTTAGAAATTTCCACTACCAAGAGTTCTACTACACGGGTAGACAGATACGGTCAAAGCTGAAGACAGGCGTTTCTTTATGGAAGCCATAGACAAGTCTGTTCGTGATGCCATATCAAGCCGCAATGAAGCTTTCGTTGACGCATTTCACAATGCCATGAAAGAGGCGATTCATGGAATTCCAGTTGGTCAGGTTGGATCGATTTGTTATAATATTCTAGATCCGTCGACTCAAGAGACTAATCAAGTCAGCACCAGCCATCAAGAAGCAGCGCCAGCTGATAATGGTGACGCCCAGACACTTCAAGGTTCATCTGAACAAACTCCAGGTACTGCTACAAATCAGATACAGTATAATCCTGGACCATCAGTACAGCATGTGCAGTAGCTGGCGGGGCAAGGTCAAAATTAGATGATCAATTTTGGCACATCAGGCCACATACCATCGTCGTCTCAGAAGATAGCACCATCAATTCAAAGGATCCGTAGAGATATAGATCCTTATGTCTATAATCTGAGACTTCAAGCAGCAAGCCAGCAAAGGACCCAATAGATTGAGATTCCACAAGGCTATCACTGACACGGATTATAACACCCTCCATATGATATCAAATCCAGGATATCAAGGTGTAACAACCCAAAAATCCACACACCAAAAATCACAACTACAAAATTTTTGTGTTAGCCCTATGTGATGTTGAGTGACATATGTAGAAGCCCAACCCTAGTTTTGGATTGGATGTGACCCAACTAGGTTAAAATCATAAGCATAGTTTGGTTTTATGCCACATGTGTAATTAATTCCTAAATAAATAAATCATGCATGCATCCTTAGACCCACTTGTGATTTGGATTCTTTTGCCTTATATGATGTTTAACTAACTTACTTAATATTTATGATAAACCCTAACCAAATTGGCAACAAATAAAAGAGAAAGGAAAGAAGAGGGAGCAGCAGCAGCCCAGGCCTGCTCGGCCTTACGAACCAGCCCCACCTGCCCTTTCACGCGCGTAGCCCACGAAGCCGGCCTAGCATCACCCTACCGCCCGCGCACGCACAAGCCGCTGACGAGCCGGACCCACCCGTCAGCCGTCACGCACTGCACGCCGCCGCATCAGGACAAGCTGACAAACGGGCCCCCCTCTATCAGCCGCCCAGCTACAGTAGCGTCTTCTTCCCCTTGCCCACGCATTCTCCCCGTGCGACCGGAGGCTGACCAGCATGGCAGGCGCGGGCCTAGGGTCACGCAAATCGCATGACCTTGTTCCCCCTTGCGCCGCGCTTACGCTACCACACGCGAGCCGTCGGATGCGCCGCACGTATCACCACCGCCCAATAGCCGTCCGCCATTGGAGCCCTTGGAGCTCGGCTATAAAAGCCAACGTCCGTGAGCCCTAACCCTCAGCCCATTCGCCACCGCCGCTGGTGGCACAGCACCACACCGCGTCAAGCCGAGAGAGAGGGAGGAGGGAGAAGCAAGGCGAAGAAGGAAGCCGCTGCGGGGAGGACCTCGCCGGAGCCAGGAGCGCCACCCCGATCAGCTATAGTGATGAAAGCTGCTCGGCACGGCACTGCATCACCTCATCACGGCCTCGCCTCACCACCGCACCGCCATCCTACTGCCACGAACCCCGCGGTGAGCCATCTTGCTGAGACCACCTCCCTAGCCAAATGGAACGTGCACCGCCATGATCGAAACCTTGCTGAAGCTTCGAGCTCCGGCCTAGCCCAACTGGTTAGCTAGGGAGACCGCCATGGCCACGCTTGCTGAGACCCAGGAAGCGCCATGCGTGCTGCCATCAGCCAAAAGGAGGACCCCAGCCATGATGTTGTACATTGAAACAGGAGCACACATGCACGGGCACGCTCACCATGGCCGAGAGCACAACCATGGCGAGACCACTGCACCTTCTATGTCACGGTAAAGGCGTCGTTGACACCCCGACTGGCTCTGCCATGACGAGAGACACACCGCGCTCACCTTAACCGAGGAAGAAGCCCATCGGAGCCCTGCATTACCGCACCGCACCTTGACGAAGCGCCACTGCCTCCGCTTTGCCCCCACCACCGTGGCCAGAGCCACTAGGAGCACCAGGAGCTCCTTCAAAATGCCCACCATGGCCGTAGAAGCACCGTGGAGCTCACACGCTCCACCAAATAGGCTCTCGCTACCACTGTAGCCCTGTCCATGCATGCCGACGAACCCACACCGCTGTTCACCGCGGCCAGAGCCCTAGGAAGCCCTAGCCGTCGCCCTAACGCCACCACTGCACTCGCCGAGGCTTGGCGATGCTTTTGCCTACCTTAATTGAACACCAACGCCGCGGGTGAGGATCGTCGGTGACCTCATAGCCGGCGGGAGCCCCATCGGGGAAGAGAAGGGGATTTTTCCCTCGCCGACCACGACCACGCCGACCACATCCCAAGCAGCTCTACCGAGCTCCGACCACGACCTCGTCGACCACGTCTCGAGCAGCACCGCCGAGCACCAACCATGACTTCGTCGACCATGTCCCGAGCAGCTCCGCCGAGCTCCGACCACGACCATGTCGTGCACATGAACCAACCCTGGGAAGGAGTAAGTGAACCAAGTCCTTCATAGACCGGCTCTGCGGTCTATGGACCAACGCAGGCGGGTTCACCATGAACCACGCCTCACCTGCGCCCGTGGATCACGGCCTGTTAGAGGCCCAGTAAGACGACATGGCCGCACCAGCGCGCGCCATGTGGTGGGCCAAAGCCCAGCCCGTATCCAGGCCCAATCGGCCCAGTTTGGACTCGGTCTGTGTTGACCGTTGACCGGTCAACATTGATCGATTGACAGGACCCACATGTCAGCGACACAGAGACTCTGGACCCACTTGTTAGTAGGTGACGTCATGCTGACATCATGACGACGTCACGCAGGTCCCATCTATTAGTAACAAACACAGTCGAGGTGACATCATGATGACATCACGGTGACATCAGCTGTTGACGACAGCAACTCTGGCCCCACCTGTCAGTGACTATGATCTGTTGACCGTTGACTCGCCCGTTGACTTGATGTTGACTTTGACCGGACCCACATGTCAGTGACCCAAAAGCCCTGATCCCACCTGTCGGAACTGATGACGTTGATGACGTCATGCTGACGTCGAGCTGACGTCAGCAGGACCCCACCTGTCAGCTCGGAATCGAGATGATGACATCATGCTGATGTCACGCTAGCGTCAGCATGCCACGTGGACCAGTCACAGCATGACACGTGTTAGCTCAGGATTAATTCAGCCTTTTCCATTTTCAGAGATGATTTAAACTTCGGAAATTCATAACTAAATCATACGACCTCAGAAAAATATGAAACCATGACCAAAATTCATCTAAAATCGAACCTTACGCAATGAACCCATGTTTGAGTGCATTTGGCTCTTTTGAATTTTCATTGCTTCTTTGTGCTATTCTATAGACGTCGCTAACGCGACTATAATTCGATCGTATGCAGACTCGGAGGAGAACCAGACGGATGAGGATTGTGAGTACCGTGAGGAGTACAGAGACAACTACACTGAAGCACTACTACAGGAATGAATTTGCGCAGCGTGGCCAAAACACGCTCCGTGGCGGGCACCTTTTTTGCCCGCCACGGTTAACCGGTGGCCGGCCAGCGAGGCCGGCCACCGGGGCGCCCGCTGCGGGAAATTGGTTTACCGCGGCGGGCCACCTTACTTGCCCGCCGCAGAAAATCGTTATTTACCGCGGCGGGCGGTATGAATAGCCCGCCGCGGTTAATACGGTTTACCATAGCGGGCGCTTTAAACTGCCCGCCGCGGTAAAGACTTGATTTACCGAGGCGGGCGTTTTATGTTGCCCGCCGCGGTAAAGCCTGTACATATACAGCCCTCGGACCCTCCTTCTTCTCCACGGGTCTTCCTCTCTCAAAACTCATGGGGGGAGGCTTTGCCCTAAAATTTGAGGAAACTTTTGATTTGAGTTGAAGGGCTTGGATTTGAGGGAGGAGGACATCATAAGAGGTTCATAAAGGCTCTCCCTCTCTCCTTCCATCCTCTCTCTTTATTTCCATCACCTAGAGTTCTATTTAGATCTAGATCTAGATCTAGATCAATTTTAATGGAAAAAATGATGTTATGTATTTCTTTAACTTTAGATTCATCATAGATGCATGCTTCATCTTTCACATCGTCATTTCCTCTCTTTTTCATGATTTTGGACGTAAAAATCATCAATTTCTCCTAATTCTTCTTTATTTAATGTTGATTGTGATGGATAATGTTCGCAGATACGATGGATAGATCGGAATGGATGTACCGGATCGATAGAGTGAATGATCTGCGGTACCTCTTTGAATTAAGGAAGTTTATTGCGGCTGGTAAAGCTCACCGTGAGAGACTGAAGCGGATGACAACCATATGTCCATGTTCTCGTTGCAAGAACCTGAAAGCCCACCGAGACAGCGAGGTGCAAACTCATTTGATCATGTATGGTTTCATCGAGGGCTACACAGTCTGGACATTTCACGGCGAAAGAGTTGGTGCGAGTGGCGCTGCATCTGGAGTTACCTCTTCGACGCCGATGACGACAGCACCACCGGTGAATAAAGATCCTTCCGCAGCAGCTGCACTAGCCGACAGTGACAACAGTTGTCGTGATTACATCACGGTGGATGATGTAATGCAAGACATGGCCGACGAAGCCGGCGACGGTGTTGATGGTCAGGATACTGTGAGCCAACCCGAGGATGTGCAGCTTGTTGAAGATCTAGTCAAACACTTCGATGAAGACGACGTTGTGTTGGGTTGCCCAAAGTGGTTGGAGAATTTCAGAGAGTTGAAACAGGCGGCAGTTGATCCTCTCTATAAGGACGGCGGCGATTGTCCAAAGGACTGCACGGCGCTCCGTTTTAACCTCCATATGTTGATGTTGAAGGCTCGTCATGGTTGGTCTGACACTAGCTTCAATGAGTTGTTAAGCTACCTTGCCACCACGTACCCAACGGCTAACAAGGTGCCCGCCAATACTTATCGGGCCAAGAAGCTGATCCGGCCAGTGGCGATGAAGCTTAGAAAGTTTGATGCATGCCCTAACCACTGCATCCTGTATCGGGGCAATGAGTATGAGAATTTGACGAGTTGTCCGCACTGTGGCTTTAGTCGGTACAAGAAAAATGCTGGTTGTCGCGTGGATGCAGAAGACGAGGGAGACTTGCGGGGTGGTCGGAAGAAGAACAAGAAGGGGGCAAAGAAGAGCAGTGTGGCCAAACAGATCTCGGCTCAGCAGGACGATGAAGAAGAGGGTTACACGCACAGGAAAAGTCTAGCACTGTCGGTGTGGTACCTGCCCGTGACCGATCGCCTGCGTGCAATATTCGGGAACCCGGACGATGCCAAGCTCATGTCCTGGCATGCATCTGCTGACCGCCTGAATGACGATGGCAAGCTACGGCACCCATCCGATGGCAAGCAGTGGAAGGATTTCGACGAGGCCTACCCGGAGTTTGGCAAGGAGCCTAGGCATGTTAGGTTCGCGCTAAGTACTGACGGGATGAACCCGTTCGGTGAGCTTAGCAGCTCGCACAGCACTTGGCCCGTCGTGCTCACCATGTACAACCTACCTCCCCATCTATGTCAGAAGCGTAGGTACCTTATGCTGACCATGCTTATCTCCGGACCGAAGCAGCCCGGCAACGATATAGATGTGTTCCTGGAGCCGTTCATGGAGGAAATGAAGATACTATTTGATGTTGGGGTCCAGATGGTGGTTGCATCCCGCAAGGAGAAGTTCACACTAAAAGCAATCATCTTTGTCACCATCACCGATTACCCCGGTCTCTTCTCACTATCGGGGCAGATCAAAGGGAAGACCGGCTGCGTAATTTGTATCGACGAGACCTGCTACACTTACCTTAAGGGATCCAATAAGATGGTGTACATGAGGCACAGACGGTTCCTCACCAAAAATCATAGGTATAGAAGAAGTATTATGAACAAATACTTTGACAATCAAGACGAGCCGCAGCGTGATCAAATGACGCAGACTAGTTGGGGAACAAAGGTGTATGAGATGGTCAAGGACATGGATCAGGTGGAGTTTGGAAAGAAGAAGAAGCCGCCTAAAGAGGGGCCCAAGCAGACAAGGAAGCGAAAGCGGGACCAGACGGAGGAAGTCCCCGCCGCCGTTCCTTTCAAGAAGATGTCAATTTTCTTCAAGTACCTGTCGTATTGGAAAACACTGAATACACCCCATGCCATCGACTGCATGCACCTGGAGAAAAATGTCTTCGAAAGCACGATCGGTGTCCTGCTGGACATCAAGGGCAAGACAAAGGATGGTATTAAGTCACGGACGGATCTTGTCAATCTGGGCATCAGGCCGGACCTTCACCCGGGACCGCCTCAGAATGGTAAAGTCGATATCCCGGGTGCGGCCTGCAACCTAACGCAAGACGAGAGGACGGCTTTTCTTAAGTTGCTTAGGGGTATCAAGGTGCCGACTGGTTTCTCTTCCAACATCAAGAGCCTGGTCTCCATGAAAGACCTCATAATGACCGGCTACAACTCACACGACTGCCACGTCATGCTGACGGTGTTCCTACCAATTGCGATTAGGGCTATCCGTCCAGAGTACTTGAAGATGGTCATCACACGGATGTCATACTTCTTTAATCGCATCACTCAGAAGGTCATTGATAAGGCTGAGCTGCCTGCCCTGAAGGAGTTCATCGCGGAGACCCTTTGCCAGCTCGAGATGTGCTTTCCACCATCTTACTTTGATATTATGCCACACCTAATGATGCATATGGTCGATTAGATCCATCAACTAGGCCCCGTGTACCTACACCAGATGTGGACGTACGAGCGGTTCATGTCCACCCTCAACAGATACGTCCATAACCGCGCTTACCCGGAGGGCTCTATGATCGAGGCATACACAACGGAGGAGGCCGTGAACTGGTGTATGAGGTACATAAGAGATGGGAGGGTGATTGGGTTGCCTGTCCATCACCACGAAGGCAAAACCTCAGGAATGGGGTGCACAGGCCGAAAAGTGCGCACCGATGTGCCAAACCGAATGGTGCAAGAAGCTCATTACAGCATCCTTCATCAGTTAGTGAGCATGGAGAAATATATTGAAAAGAACCTGGAAGAGATCCGCGCCGCTAATGATGGACAACGCACGGAGGCATGGGTCCAGAACCATCACAAGAGCAATTTCGTAGACTGGCTCAAAGAGCAACACATACCCCTTGAAGGATGCCCTGATGAAGATACGGAGACCGTTAAGAGGCTTGTGTTAGGCCCATCCAGCCAAATCACCACGTGGCAAGGGTATGACGTCCAGGGCTACAGGTTCCACACGAAAGACAAGGACAAGAAGAGCTCGGCACAGAACTGCGGTGTTCGATACGAGGGCGAAGAAGAGTACACGGGCCAGAGGAGGCAATACTATGGGCAAGTTGAAGAAATATGGGAACTTGACTACGGCCAGAACCTACGCATAACCGTCTTCCATTGCCAGTGGGTCAAACCGAATGCGGTTGCAGTGGACAGTTATGGGCTAACCACCGTGGACCTCAAAAGTATCGGCTACAAAGATGACCCGTGGGTACTAGCAACCAATGTCGCACAAGTGGCCTACTATATATATGCAGAGGACCCAAAAAGGCATGTGGTTGTGTCCGGAAAGCAGCGGATTGTGGGAGCTGATGGGGTGCAGAGTCCCGAACAATACAACAACTACGCAGAGCTCGAGCTTTTTACCGATCACCCAAAGAAGATCAAGGCCGTCGAGGACCGATTCAACAAGTCCAGGATGATGCCGTGGGCCCGCCCCGATGGTGAGAAGAGGACGGTGAAAGCACCTGCACCAAAATGATTTATGTATCCCAGAGACATATATATATATATGTAATAATGTAGTGGACTCTATACGTATCCCAGAGACATATATATAATAATGTATCCTAGAGACTCTATATGTAACAATCCTAGATACTCTATATGCATACTCTATAAAAGAGGATAAAATTCTTAAGTGTGCTACAAAAGTCAAGTAATAAAAAGCCAAGGGACCTCAAAAGTATAGACTAATGAATACAACTAATGAATTAGCTAATGAATTATGTTAGTATAGACTAGTTTCATCTTCATGAGACTTAAAATAGGTAATGAATTCTGAACTGATGATCTTTACCGCGGCGGGCATATAACAGCGCCCGCCGCGGTTAATAGATTAACCGCGGCGGGCAACTTAACAGACCGCCGCGGTAAACATTTCCCGCGGCGGTCTGTAACGTTGCCCGCCGCGGTTAATCGCAACCTATATAAGCCGTCCCCACCCTCAACATCTCGGCGGTCTTTCGTGCGGTTCAGTTTTACCCCGAAGGGCTGCCAAAATCTCACGCCGCCGCCGCCGGGCTCCACCGCCGATTGAGCTCCTCCGCGCACCGACCCCCGCCCCCGTTCTCCTCCCCGTGCCCGGTCCGCGCCCCCGTCCTCCTCTCCCTTGCCCGCGCCCGCGCCCCCGTGCTCCTCCGGCGCCCCGTCACCGGAACCCTAGCACCTGCTCTCCAGGCGGCCGGCACCAACACGCCGGTGAGTTACCCTCTACCCCCGTCGCCGCTGCGTTTGCTTACCCATTTCCCCTTTCCCTCCGTTCATACTGGGGCGTCGCGCGTCCACCGCAATGCGCCGGTCGGGTCTGTCCCGTTCGTCTCGGTATTTCGATTCGCTCTAGCCACTCACAAACTACGGCATTTTGGTTGGCTCCTATCCTAGCACCGCATTGGGGTTGGTTGGCCGGTTGGGGAAACTCTGTAATCGCGGCTGTAGAATGCTCAAAAGGACGAACTTTGTTGCCCTGAGACGAAATTGTCTGGCGTTTTGAATGTTTCTTTTCTAGCTGATAGCATCCGCAGTGTTTCTGTCTAGCTGATAGCATCCGCGGTGTTTCTGTCTGAATCCTTCTGAAAGAGAGGGCGCTACTGCTGCTGCAGTACTACAGTTGATTATAGCGCTGCGGTGGGGTGGTTTGGTGGAAAGATGGGCTATCCTGTATAAATTTTCTACTATCATTTTGCTAACTGGAATTGCTGTGTCTGACAAAATTATATCTTAGATGAAGCTCATCACTAGCATATGCATATATGCTTTTTTATTGTTTTGGAGATGATTGGTCTCAAGTTTATTGTTTAAAAGATCTCCAAAGAGGTGGCTTCCTTTACCCAGGTGTGCATTTGTGCCATTGAACAGGGGAGGGTACTTAGATGAAGCTGATGATAGTTTTCCCTGCCTCACTCGAGATGTTGACATGTTGCTTCTTTATTTCAGTTGGCTTGTCCTCGCTATATTTATGCTTATCTATTGATCAAATTTAGGATCTTTGTTTGTTGAGATTGGTGCTGGGTCTAATAATACTCTGATCTAGTTTTTTTTGGACACTGCAACTATTCCTGTTTAAATCTTAGCCTGATTAGTTAATTAGCAAAGTAATGGTGAATGACTCAAAAGTTGTGCAGTAGTTTTGATCACAAACAAACTTGGATCACATCATCAATTCATCATGAGAGAACGAATGGGGAGGGCACATGCAAATTCAGTCAGTATGCACTTACAATACCGAGGCCTGAATTCCTTACTTTTCCATGCTCTCTGCAAAATATTGTTACTTTTTTGGCATTTGCCTCTCTTGCTTGTCATTGGCAGTTTGGCATTGCCAATTGCCATTATGCCCATTAATCCACTGCCTGCACTCTACTACCTACACTCTACTGTCTACTGCCTACACTCTATAGCTTGATGCAAATTTTTTGATTTGTGAAAGTTTTTTGAGATGGCTAGCTACTACTTATCCCCTTACTGGTACTCTACTACTTGATGCAAAATGGTACTTGTATTACCTATTTCTCTCTACCACTGTTGTCTTACTACTGCTGCTGCTACTCTGAATTCAACTGAACAAAGCAGTACTACACTTGGTGAATTTTGAACTGCTATACTACTGATCTATGATGCTTTTGGTGAACCGTAGCATTTGAATTCAATTCTTTTTGCTGCCTATGATGCCAAAGAAATTTATGACAAAATTCTGAGCATATGCCACTGCCTATGATGCACCTTGCCTTTAAACTAATTCTGAGCTAAATTTGTGAGAATTTTGAGATGAATTGGTCACTCTGCTGCAATTTTGCCAAATTTGATATAATTTGTGAGAATTTTGAGATGAATTGGTCACTCCCTCCTTTAGTACTAGTATATACTACTACTACTGCCTACCTCTACTTCCTCCTGTACTACTACTAGTATACTACTACTACTGCCTACTACTTTCTAGTAGTATACTACTACTAGTATACTACTACTGCCTACTACTACTCCCTCCTCTACTCCTCTACTCCCTCCTATACTACTATTCTACTACTGCTGCTCCTGTTTTTGATTTGTGAAAGGTTTTTATTTAATGGGGCTGCTTCCTTTTTTGGCATATGCAATGATGAACTTTTAAACTTATTGCTGAGGCAGTGGCATATGCAATGATGTGAACCCTTTTATGCTGAGGCAGCGGCGATGATGATCGAGTGCCCCCGCTAAACTAGGATGGCTTGTATACCAGATACAAGCAACCAGTTTAAAAGCGATGTGATGACAATGGGGCAAATCTGAGCCAACTACTACTACTTTACTACTCTAGTACTACTCTACTTTACTACTCTATAACTGTGTCTATACAACTGAAATATGTATTCATTGTAGCTTTCCAATGGCGGAGGAACCGATAAGCGAATGGCGCGACCCTACCCCTAGTGCATCATCATCAACTAGCCTCGAGAGCCAAGTGTCCGTGACCCCTAGGCCAACAAAGAAACGTCGTACAGAGGACGATGATGATCCGACCTACCAACCGAGGGACGGACGAAGTTGAAAGTGCGCGGTCTCCAAACCCTGAACAGATGCCGGTGGTGCCTCGAGAATTGAATTTCGAGGAGGAAGAAGTCAGTGACAAAGAACCCCCCGCTCCATCTCCAACCACTTCAGGCAAGTCTAGTGGTCAGAGGACAAAGCTGAGAAGGGGGGAACACGGGAGGCACCGGAGGGAAATCCACGGCGAAGTCCATGTGATCCATGAGGTGGGACCAGAGGGAAACCCGTTGTCGCCACCCACGGTGCTTGCCAAGTTCAGCAACCAGGTGGCATGTATAGTCAAGGACAAGGTGGAGATCACTTGGGTGGAGTGGAACAATGTCCCGGTCGACTACAAGACACATATCTGGGGTGAGGTGACGAGGAGCTTCCATTATCCCGAGGACGCCGATCTAGACAAGTGCAGGGAGTGGGTCATGCACGTGGCAGGAAGAGCCTTTAGAAACTTCAAGTCCATGCTGACCAGGTACTACCTGAAGCTAGGCAAGTCACCCTGTGTCAAATACACTATGGTGAAGGAACATCACTGGGAAGAGTTCTGCAAACAAAGAACAACAGAAGAAGCAAAGGCAAAGAGCGCCAAGTTCAGCGCACTCGCGAAGAAGAACCTGCACCCCCACCACTTGGGCATGACTGGGTTTGCTGGTAAGAGGCCCCAGTGGCGGGAGGAAGAAAGGGCTAGAGCTGCCGCCGGGCTTCCCGATCCGTACGACGGTCTAGACTTGAGGGCTAAGGACTTCATTTATGCCCGCAAGCCGAAGAAGCTCAAGGAGGGCGCGAGCAAGTTCAATGAGCCGAAGTTCGAGGAGGTGGAGAGGGCTCTCATCCAGGCCGCTAAATCCAAGGACAGCTTCGAGGTTCGCAGGGGCCAGGACTTGCTGACCCTAGCGCTGGGAACCCCCGAGCACCGTGGCCGCGTCCGTGGCATGTCGTCGAAGATGAGCTGGAACTCAGTGGAGTCATGGCAATCCGACGCTGCCACATACCGGTCAAGGCAGAGGTACAAGGAGGGCATCTTTCAGAAGGGCTATGATCAAGGCGTGGCCGAAATGATCAGTCGGTCCATAAAAGAAGCCTTCACGAGCAATGACCCAGATATGGTGTCGATGAGGTCACAGATGCTTCGCCAGGCAGGCGTGGCCGTGCCACAAGTTCCACAAGGGCAGACACAAGGGCAGCCACTGCCGATGATCGAGGATCGCCCAAGGCACCCCGTCGACGACATCCGGCAACCCATGCGCGTCAACCTCAACATCCCGTTCGGCAGGGCGAAAAAGTTGACCGTGGGTGAGGGTTACATGCACCCCAAAGAAGATATCAAAGATTTCAACCAAGACCAGATCCCTGCCAACTATGCTGCCGTGATACTTACATGGTATGCGACCCAATATGAAGAATTTGAAATGGAATATCCAACTGCACAAGGGGTAACGATCCTTGGAGCTGCCATTGGTTCCGAAGTCCTGTGGAACAAGGACGACATAGAGATCATTCTCTCGACGCCGACTTCTACGCCGATGGCGACACCAGCATCACAACCATCCGTTGCCGGATCTTGTCCCCCCGATGATCCGGATCACGGCGACGGCGATGACGAAGGCAATGGCGGGGATGACAAGGGAAGGAAGTCACCCCGAGGCACAAGCCCTCACCCTCGTTCTCCTACTCCAACAACAAGTCCACCCGCACCTCCCGATAGTCCGTCTAAGGGCACAAGCAAAGGACCGGGAGGCACGGAGGAACCGGGGGCAAATACACCGCCTGCTGCCATTGCGAGCACAAGCCACTGTCCTCCACCGCCGGCGAAGACTAAAGGCGACCAAGGGCATCTCACATACTCACTTGAGTTCGAAAGGTATGGTAGCGGCGAGCATAATTTGCTAATAACTTTTCTTTGCCATAATATGGTACTAACATTTCTATCCCAGGCCAAGATCACCTTTCCATCTATTTCCTGAATCGGATGACTGCCCCGGCCATTACGAGCATGGGAAGTTCATGATAACCAAGGCCCAGCTCGTCGACGAGGAAAGGTGGGAGACAAGGAGGTTTCATCTCTGGTACATGGAAGCGGCAAAAGCTGGCCTACATGGTTTTCTAGTCAAGGTTGTGGCGGAGTACTTCCACTTGCCCGGCAACGATGTAGAACTCCCCGTGGACTTCCACGACATGTACAGACTACTACGGGAACAAGACCTTGACATCGCCCAAGTCACCTTGTTCTCTATGTAAGTGATGAATTGCGAGTTTCACATATCACCTGCCTTTGAATCGGTCAAGACTACTTATATATGCCACGATGGCTTGTCCTTGCAGGTTGATGGCCTATATATCCAAGGAACTAAAACTTGATGTTATCTATCTATCTCCAATGCATATTGCTCAAAGAGTCATCATTGGTTACCACCTAGATGACAATCATCCAACCATGAAAGACTTGACCAAGCGACAGAGAGAGGCGCACAGGAAGAAACTGATGGACAATGAGAAGTTGAACATTTCAAGGTACATACTAGGAGCAATGAAGAAGATCAGGAGAAATGGGTGTATCGTAGCTGCCTACCACTTTGGGTAAGTCGAAGACATGCCTGTAGAGATAAGTGGGTAGCTAGCTAGTATTATTATTTCTCATTGTAACCTGTATTTTGTTTCAATGGCGCAGCCAAGGCCTCGAGGGTCACTGGGTTGCATTTATCATCTACCCTCAGGATGGCAGGGCCTGCGTATTTGATTCGTTGAGAATGCCAAACTTAAAAGGGTACAAGGCCTTTGAAGATTGCCTCAGAGTGTAAGTGACTGAACTGTCTTCTCATATGCGTTCTAATGCCCTGCCTAATACTAGTACATTTCATATAGCGCTTATAAGGAGTACGTGAAGGATCCTGAATGCTATGATCGAAGAACAGAGAATTTTAAGGCTAAGCATAAGAACCGCATCAAAATCAGACGCAACTTTCCGGTAAGTATTTGAAAGGTTTAATTGTGCGTTCTGTTCATAAGCGTTCTAATGCCTGTATTCTAATGCTTGTGTATCGATCATGCAGTGTGCCAAACAACCGGTAGGATCACAAACCTGTGGCTTCTACGTCTGTGAGTACCTGAGGGAGTGCAAGCAGTATAGCAGCAGTTGGAGGGTGCTCAAGAATGGATTGAACTGGTGGAGAGACGTGCAGAGCACCCAACACTCCTTCAAGCAGACAAAGGCGGACATATGTAAGTTTGTCTTAGACAAATGCGTGCTTGAAGGGAGCACGTTCTTCAATGAAAACAGCCAGCTAGCGATTTTACCGGAGTACGAGAGGCTGAGGAAATGGCCCACGATGATGCGTCCGCAAGATTACTCCTTAGGGCATGTATAACGACTTTAATATGTAAATGTAATGAATTAACAATGACAAGAACGACTAAGTGAATGTATATATATGTATATTATCTCATGTGTAATGCCTGCATACTTTTTAAGTTTAATTTGTGAAATCTGGATGTGATTTGAATTTGAATTTGAATTTGAATTTAATTATATGGCTGCTGTATTTTTTTTAATTCAGGAAAAAAAAATTTACCGAGGCGGGCAAATAATAATGCCCGCCACGGCTAACGAACATAACCGCGGCGGGCTCTGTACTGTGTCCGCCGCGGTAAAATAATTTACCGCGGCGGGCGGTTCAACGTGACCGCCGTGGTAAAAGTATGTTTACCGCAGCGGGCACGTTACATCGCCCGCCGTGGTAAATCGGTTAACCGCGGCGGGCAAAGCCGCCCGCCGCGGTTAAGCCACGATTTACCGTGGCCTCTAGGCCGCGGCGGACGGCTTTGCCCGCCGCGGAAAATCAAAAACGCCCGCCTCCATAAACGTTTGTGTAGTAGTGCCTCGTTGGTATAGGGAATTTCTTCGTCAATCCTGGCATGGATCAAGGCAACCTACCCCGCAAGAAAATGATACCCTTCTTTCATGGGGTGCGGGACCAGGAGCCCTGATTTCATTTGTTGGTTCAAACAGAAAGCCCAAACTGATGCGCCTATAAGTGATGAGTTAAGACAGGTTGCAAACGGCTGTGCCGTTAGGGTCAAGTCATTTACCGGTTATGACGTGAATGGATATCGTTTTCACACAGCAAGCTACGAGCAGAGTCGGCCCAATCGACAAACCACAAACAGCGGAGTTGTTATGCCCGGCACTGATGGACTCGACTATTATGGAAGAATTGAAGAAATCTACGAACTATCATTTTATGGTTCCAAACCTCTTACTCCTGTCATATTCAAATGCCACTGGTTTCATCCTAGTGTAACGAGACGGACCCCTAAGCTTGGGCTAGTCGAGATTCGACAGGATTCCGTCTATCCAGGAAAAGATGTCTACATTGTGGCTCAACAGGCCATCCAGGTTTATTATATGTCATACGCGTGCAAAGACGCCGAGCATCTTAAGGGTTGGTCTATTGTGCACAAGGTATCGCCACACGGTAAACTACCTGTCCCAAACGATGAAGATTACAACTTCAACCCAAACACATATGATGGAGAGTTCTATCAAGAAGAGGGGCTACAAGGGAGGTTTGACATAGACTTAACCGAAGAGATAGGAATGGAAGTAGATAATGAAAGGGATGATGACGAGGACGCTGGAGACGAGGTGCGAAATCTGAAGGACATACAAATGCTTGAGCGATTACATTTCGGCAATGACAATGAAGACAACATTCCTCCTTCGGATAGTGTTGATGAGTTGGACAATGTTGATAGTGATGACGAGACCTATGATCCAGCTAATTTCAATCATGAAGATTATTTCTAATACATGTAATACTATGTTTTTTGTAATTATGTTTTGTTCATTTTTGCATATATTTCTAATACATGTAATACTATGTTTTTTGTAATTATGTTTTGTTTATTTTTGCACCTATTTCTAATTACGTCTTGTTTTTCTTTTTTATTGCAGGTGATTGAACAAAGATGGCGGGCGACCGTCATAGGTCTGTGAACTCGATTTACCAAAGACCACGCCGGTCACAGGAGGGGGCAGAGGGGCGGCAGAGGGATTGAACAGGAGGAGGAGGACCGCTAGCCGCAGGAGGGGGCCATCTCCTCCCACACCACGTGAGGAGGACCGCCAGCCGTAGGAGGAGGTGGCGCCCGTGGACGAGTCAGACGAGGAGTTGGTTCGGCAGACGGAGGAGGAGGAGGAGGAGGAGGAGGAGGAGGAGGAGGAGGGGGGGAGGCGGCAGGCATGGGTTCTGCTTCCTCCAACTCCTCTTCGAGTGTCTATTTGCGAGGTCCCGCGAGCCTCCCACAGGTTCCGCTTCCTCACCAACGCCCAGTGATTCGTCCCGAAGGACAAAAGTAAGTAACTGTATATGTTATCACCACTACTTCATATGATATGATGAAAAAAACTAATATTTTTTCTTAATCACTTGTGCAGGAACTGGGTGGTTGTGTCGGGTGGTAGCGCACGGCTAGTCAACGGCATCCTGGGTCTTCTGTGCAGGCAGCACTTCCCCGGCATTGTCACGTATGCATCGAAGACGGAGCCGGCCTACTCGTTTGACCACTACGTCGTCGCCTCCGATGCGGAGTACCCCAACAAGGCGGCGCGGGTGAAGGCAGAGTTTTGGGTAAGTCTCCCTTGCACAACATTGCTCAATATGTCGCATTCAGTGGACTTTTCTTGAAATAATGAATGGATATATCGCTTTTGTATGCAGACTTATTACAGATGCGAGGAGGGATTTGAGGCCAGGGCGGAGCAGGCGACTACCAAAGCCTGTAAAAAACTCGTCACCGACATGCATCACGAGGCGCGCATCCAGGCCATTGTAACCTACTATGGGTCGAAGCTTGGAGAGAGGAAAACCAAGAAAGACACAAGAGAGATGCAGCTGACCCGGGAGCAGTACCTTGAGGTAAATGAAGAACATCAATATTGATTCGTTTTGAGATTAAGTTGGTTTAATTTGATCTTCTTATATGTCCAATACTTGATGACGTGTAGGTGATTCCCTGGTGGTGCCAAGCGTATCCCGAGTGCTGGGCGATGATGGTGGATAGGTGGTTCACGGAGGAGTACCTCAAGATGCACAGGGATGCCCGGGACCGTCGTTTACTGATGCAAGGTCCAGCACACCATCAAGGCAGCCGCAACCTCGCCGGATACAAACAAGCATGGGTACGCGAATTGATTTATCTATTGTCACGCTCAGTTCTGTCTGATTTCTAATCATCATGCTGTCTTTCTCGCAGTCAGCGTCACATAGTGGCCAGGCTTGCTCATACTTCCAGGCATGGTGTATGGCCCACAAGGGCAAGGCGACGTCCGACGTCTCCTTCAACCTGGAGGACCCGCTCGAGGCATATACGAACCCGAGCGTCCACTCCCGCATCAGTGAGTACACTGAGGTGGCGAGGTCGCTCCATGGGGCAGACCACGATCCGAGCACCCAGGACTTCGATGGAGAGGTCATCATGAGGGCGGGGCAAGGCAAGAAGCATGGACGGTTCTGGCTTGGCGACGGCGTCATCGACACGGCCTCTACTCCCTCTCTCTCCCAGATCCGAGCACGGAGCACGAGCGAGAGCCCAGCCATTCGCACACAGCCGACCGCTGCACAGCACCAGGTCAACGCACTCAAGGTTATTCATGTTTTACTCGTCATACATTGATCTTTACACACCTTAATTAGCTTTGCATTACTGAAACATTGGAGTGAAATATTACAGGTTCGGCTGGAACAAGAAATGAAGAAACGTCAGGAGCTGGGGGCCCAGCTGGAGGCCGAGCGGGCCGAGCGGCAGGCCCAGGCGCAGAGGTTGATGGACATTACGGATTTCCTACAAGGGCTTGGGCAACGTATGGGCCTGTCTCTGCCACCTGGGCTGTTGGTTCCACCTCCGCCTCCGCGTCCAACAGCTGCAGCTACTCCTGTGAGTATCAAAGTTTTTTACTTTCGCTTGTGCTTTGCTTGTATGTCCTCTATCGTCCTAGATTAGCTATCAAAATAATCTTGTCTCACATGCAATATTTTCTCCTTTGTGCAGTCTCCATCTGATGGTGGTTCGAATAATCCACCTCATGCACCCACGAATGATGCATCTGGGCCTTCACCACAGTCGTAGTGGCCGAGATGAGTGCATGTTGTATTTTTTACATTTGTTGTTCACTTGGTGATGGACTTGTGATATACTTTTGATGCACTTGTGGACTTTGATGGACTTGTAAACTTATTTGGATGGACTTGAGCACTTATTATTATATATTGTGATGGATGTGATATGGGCGGATGGATGTGTGGATGGATGAGATATATATGTGATGGATGAGATATATATGTGATATATGTTTGTATGAATGAATTTGTCATGATGGAATGCAAAAAAAAATTGCCGTTTTGGGTCACTTTGCCGAGTGTTGCACTCGGCAAAGGACCCCTTTGCCGAGCACAATGGTCACAACACTCGGCAAAGCTGGCAAAATGGGCGACCAAAAACCAGATTTTCCAGCTTTGCCGAGTGCTGTGACTATAACACTCGGCAAAGAAATTAAAAAAAAAATTTAAACTTTGCCGAGTGCCTGGCGTGTTGGCACTCGGCAAAGAAAATTTTCAAAAAAAAATAAAAGCTCTTTGCCGAGTGCCTTCCGGGTTGGCGCTCGGCAAAGAATTTAAAAAAAAATAAAAAAATTTTGCCGAGTGCCTAGAGGGTTGGCACTCGGCAAAGAAAATTTTCAAAAAAAAAAGCTCTTTGCCGAGTGCCTTCCGGGTTGGCGCTCGGCAAAGAATTTTTGTAAAAAAAATAAAAATCTTTGCCGAGTGCCTAGAGGGTTAGCACTCGGCAAAGAAAAATTTCAAAAAAAAATTAAAACTCTTTGCCGAGTGCCTGGAGGGTTGGCACTCGGCAAAGAAAATTTTCAAATAAAAAATAAAAGCTCTTTGCCGAGTGCCTCACGGTTTGGCACTCGGCAAAGATTTTTTTCTAAAAAAAAATCTTTGCCGAGCGCCTCGCGGGTTGGCACTCGGCAAAGAAATTTTTTAAAAAAATTAAAAAAATCTTTGCCGAGTGCCTGCAGGGTTGACACTCGGCAAAGTGACCGTCAACGGGACCGTCGCCATGACGGTCACTTTTCTTTGCCGAGTGTCCCCGGGGCACTCGACAAAGCCTTTGCCGAGTGCCCGATAAAATACACTCGGCGAAGAGTGCTTTGCCGATCAATTTTTTGCCGTGTGTGTTTTGCCGAGTGCCGCACTCGGCAAAGGCTTTGCCGAGTGCAATCTAGCCTTTGCCGAGTGCCTCAGGCACTCGGCAAAGAACCTGAATCCAGTTGTGTCTCATGAACCGGCAGTGTTGGTGGAACTAAACTCTGCCGGGTTGTGTAAAGGACCGGCAGTGAAGTTGCAGAACACTGCCGGTTTGTAGGAACCGACAGTGATAGCTAACCCACATCACTGCCGGTATGATTGTGCCGGTTCAAAATCCGGTAGTGATAGGGTGTTTTGAACCGGCAGTATTTATCCTGAGCTGGGGTAGTGTTACAGCTAATATCATGTGACCAGTTCAATCACTAGCGTGATAGTCCCTCCACCATAAAATAGAAATGTAAGGCGTGATTTAACATAGTGCTGCCTTAACGTCACAAGAATAATAATACATCCGGATATTCAATCGGATGGTTTCCAAGGTTCACAATAGTAGCAATTGGTAAGTTCCCTACAAAATATTAAAAAATGGAACTTTGGTGTATACCAAGAGCCTATTTGGCTTATGTTAAAATTTGGCTTATGATGATCCATATGCTCAAATGTTGTGAGAGGATTCGTTCGCTGAAATGAAGTAGTGCAGCAGAATAGGGAGTGCAATACATTTCAGCGAACGAACGATGTTATCCTCTTACAATATTTCAGCGTAAGCATCAGCATAAGCCAAACTTAAGCATAAGCGCCATGATTGAAGAGCAGAAGGTATCTAGCTAGTTGCCTAGTTAGCACTGTGTTATTCCGCTCAGTCGCTCAAGCCTCAGGCGTATAGTCCTGCTCCATCTTAGCAGTGAGGTTCAGGATGGCGTTCCACGACGATGAGAAGCCAGACGATGGCACCAGAGACGGCCGATAAGTCAGCTAGACCCTACGGCGATCTAGCTCTCCATCGGTGTGATGACCTGATTAGACGTCAATAATTGGCTCGACCTGGTTGGGAAAAAAAACATCCACCAATGTTTGAGGGGTCAAAGCAAGGCTGTAGATCGGTGTGGGATTCATCATGCGAAAGAGGACAGCCATTGCAGCGTGCAATTGCCGTGGGCTGTGGGCAAGCAGGCAAGTCAAGTCGACGCTTGTACACGCACTGAGCTGTGAGCTCGTAGGCTCATCAAGAGCATTATATGCCGAGGGGCGAGGGCCCAAGAGAGGACGACGCGACGTCTATAGAGTTCACACGGTCCTCGTCATGCACGGCCAGTCCATGCTTGTGGTGGACACAGCGTTACCAATGGCCGTAGGCTGTGGGCAAGGCAAGTCAAGCTGACGCCTGTGCTCATCTGTGAGCTCGTGTGCTCATCAAGAGCATTGTATGCCGAGGGCCCGGGATAGGCCGACACATGACGCATGAACACATGACACCCGCTCCACGGAGTACTCACTTTAATATATTTTTATTTTACCGTGTTGTGCACCAAGCAATCTCAAAGGACAGCTCCATGTGTATTCTACACCTAGGAGTTCCTCAGAGAATTCGAGAAATGCAGCATGAGCTACAAGGTGCTAAAGGTTCACAACGGTAGGGGTAGAAGAAATATGTTGAGCAAGAGTGCATAACCACCACTATTGTAGCCGACTTCTGCGACCTCATAATGCACCAACGTGTGCTTCGGAATGGCAGATATTTCTGAGACACATGTATGATCTACATGTGTGTCTGTATATACATAAATACGTATATATTTCGCATGCATATCTCCAGAACTGGCAGTGGTGGTTCTAAGTAAAACTTATTCGATCGGTTTGCAAGAATCTTGCAATTGCGAAACAAAATTCGAATAAGATTATGGGAAATTCGAATAAGATTATGAGAAAGTACTAATTATTTTTTTTTTTTGTGCAGTATCCTATATTATAGCATTGGGACTACCTTGAGCTATGGGCATCACGTACTTCCAAACAATAATGAAGTACGTAATGCCGCGGCCCGTGGGCTATGGGCAAGGCAAGTCAAGTCGCCGACGCCTGTACATGTGCTGAGCTGTGAGCACGTAGTAGGGCTCATCAAGAGCGCATTATATTATATGCCGATCGAGGGAACAGGAGAGGACGACGCGACGTCTGTAAATCGAGTTCAGACGCTAATTCCAAATTTTTTTACTCTCTCTATCACATCAATTTTTGGACACATGTATAGAGCATTAAATATAGGTAAAAAAAATAACTAATTGCACAGTTTGATTGTAAATCACGAGACGAATCTTTTAAGCCTAGTTAATCCATGATCAGACAAAGTTTGTCAAATACAAACGAAACGTGCTATAATGTCCAGATTGTAAAAATTTATAATCTAAACCAGGCCTAGAGCCCCATGCACGGCCAATCCATGCCATGAAGATGGACGCAGCGTTACCAATGGGCAATGCCCGTGGTCTGCGTGCAAGTCAAGTCAAGTCGACGCCTGTGTTGAGCTGTGAGCTCGTAGGATCATCTAGAGTTCACACGCCTCCTCACCATGCCTACTGCCTGGCGCCCCATGGCCCATCCATGCATCCACCCATCTGCAGACGCTGGATCCTGATGCACCTGACCATCGATCAGTACGTGATGATCCCAGATTGTACCAGCATGGACACACTGCGGCTCATAGCTACTCACCCTAAATACTTACTCCCACCGTAAAAAAAAAGAATATAATTATGAAATCCGTGCCGATCAACGTGGCTAAAGTTTTATAAAGTTTATTACAAATAGTATTAATATTTATATCTTCAAATAAATTTATTATAAAAATATATTTTATGACTAATCTAATGATAATTATTTTATATTAAGAATGTTAGTATTTTATTTATACAATTTTAGTTAAAATTTAAATTGATTGATTTCTTGCAATGCGAGAATTGCTTTCTCGTGGACCGGAGGGAGTCCTCCACTGCTCATCATGCGGTGCTCACTGTTCAGGTCAGAGGTCACTACTAGGCGCGGCGAAACGTCCGCCCGCGACGGACGACTGGCAGCCGGCATCCTTCTGTGCCTCTGCGTGCATGACACATGATGACGCAAGACACATGACGCCATCCACGGAGTCCTCGATCAGTTCCACACATGACTCATCGTCGTCTGTGCATCTACGTGCCCCTACTACACGATCTCACCTGCTCAACACAACAGCTGTAGACAATTCTTGATTAGTTATATCAATGCTGATAGACTCAAAAAGACAATTCTTAGTACGAGCATTGAGGTGATTTTATTTTTCGAGGTGGAATTGTCAGGATATAATCTCAAGGGGTTTCATCCCATCTCTGTTAACTCTGCAAACACCTAGATAAACCTCACTATCCGCAGACCAAAAAAAGGTGCCAAACATAGACTCCATCTATTCGAAATTATAAGATACTTCGCTTTTAATATGTATCTAGTCATAGTATATATCTAATGCCGCTAGTGTGCCACTTATTTAGTTTTGCTTTTTGGTCTCTGGTGTAAGGGACCATGACGCCTAAGAGGAGGGTGAATTAGGCAACTGAAAAGTCTATTTCTAACTAAGGCCTCTATTTCCACCTAATCAAAACATATGCAAGTAAGTAATTCATCTAAATATGCAACTACGGTTTTGCTAGGTGTGTTGCTATCTCTACCGCAAAAGAGTTATGTAACATAGGTTCCAATCCTATCAACTAGCCTATCAACTAAGTTAGGTAAGTAAAGCACATAACCAAGGTAGCAATGTAAATGCGGAAGGTAAAGATGAGATAGAGATCTAAACTCCCGTCGACGATTACAGTATTTTTACCAAGATATTGAGAAGCGCTCAAGCTTCCCCCTGGTTCTCGTTGGAGGCCTTCGCAAGGGTCAAGCTCCTGGTCGGGTAACTCCGTGGATAGCCCCGGGCCTTCCTCAAGCGCATGTGAGTCTCCGATGTGCCATCTAGCAAGCCTCTCCCGGAACGCTCCCCATCGTCTTCACTATCAAGCTTCCAGCCAAAACGCCGCGGGCCTTATTTCCTTCGGTACACAGTGGTGGCCACACCACAAGCGCAGTTGGTGTGGTCTCGCAAGACTACAAGGCCCGCCGAGTATAAACACGGTGTGCGCAAGCACCTTCTGTTTAGAGGTATGCAAACCTCACAAGCAACTAGACCTAAGCCTAGAGCAAGCGCATATGAGCGTGGTCCAACTAACCTAAGCACTTCGTAAAGCACCTATACGAATCACCAAGTGATCTTTAAGCTTTATGCATGTCGAGAACACAAATGAGATGTAACAACACCGTCCTATCTTCCCTCAGTTCCCACACTCTTCAAATGGACGGTTGGAGTCATATATATAGGCCACAAGTGGAGATATAGCCGTTGGGACCGAGCTCCACATTTCTGTGTGGGCATCGGACATGGTGTGGTAGAACCGCTCGAAATAGCACACTTCCGGAGACGCTCGTCTACCACCAGACACTAAGCACCCCGAAAACAAGCTGCACCGGACAGTTCCATCGAGCACACCCTAAGGGAGAACTTGAATAATCCACATTTTCCTCTAGGATCCAATAATGAGAACGAGTTTACCATACTTAGTTCATTTCATACAACAAGAGTTCTCAGAAATACATTATTATAATACCAAGTTCAGAGTGCAGAATTTAAATAGTGGAATTACAATAAACATCTAACGATAAGATACAAGGATCCGTCTGTGCCAACCAGAAGAATCCTCCACACAACAGCTACTCATCAAGCTACACCTGCAACAGGGGTAAATAAATCCTGAGTACACAATGTACTCACAAGAATTACCCGACCAGTGGAAATAATTTCCCAACTCCAAAGGATATGATAAGCTTTATGGTTTATTGGGTTTTCTTTTTGCGAAAAGCCTTACTAGTAATGAATCCTTATGTAGGTGTTTTATTAGCCATCATGATTAGTTTATTATCTAACCATTCTATGTAAGCACCTGTTCTACTTTCAAGCAAGTTTTGAGCAATCAGATCCATTTGACCATCTTTCATCTTGCAGTTCTTACTACGGTGCTAAATCGTAGACAAGTCATACCGTATTACACTGCAATTCGCGAATCAATGTAGCCCAGCTGGGTACCCCAAAACACATGCCCCTCTTGTACCCCAGGCACAAGCAGGACCAACCCACCACTCTCCTGTCAAGGGGTTCAAGTCTCCATCCAAACTTGGACTCTAAGCCCCCACACCTGAGTCACGGACTCAGTGTGGTGCTTAGACCTCCACCATCCCCACCTCCAATCAGTCAGTCTGGAAAGAGCCAAAACCCATGACAAGAGAGCAACGAGCCTTCCCACTCCCATAAGTAAGTATGTGCTCAGGATAATAAGTCTGTGACCCGACTAGAATCCAATGCAACGGCCGGTCCTTAACCGACATGGATAGGGAAAACAGTGTAACCAAGCTATGCCCTGTTGGCCGCAGGACACAACCTGTTACACCCACCAATACTCATACAAAATCCCTGCCCGGTCTCTATTTCCTTTTACCATTTTATCATGAGAGTAATAATAATAATCACCTATTGTGAGTAACGACAGATTACTCACGTTACCGATAGCCTAAGTATAGCGGCTACTCGGCCTATGCTAGTTGGACTCATAGGTAGGTTATCTATGCATGTAGTTTCAACAATAAGCCTATAACGTAAATACACATCACATATATATATATATCAAGTGATTATTCAAAATAAGGGTTATGCACCGGGGCATGCCTGGGGCAGGCGCGGTGTTAGCTCAATCAGTGAGTGGCGGCTCTGAGACCTCCTCCTTCATGAGGATCTCTTCCTCGTACTCCTCGATCACCTCCTCATACTCGTGATCTCTGATGGTCACGATCTCTGCCAACTCGTTCTCTACATGCATGCGATGATGATGCAACACTTAACATTTCGTCAACAGCAACTCTTAAAATAAGAATACACGTGGTAACTACTAAGCTAGCTTGTGGGGGGTATGACTCCGGATAGCCACGGTAGACCACATGGGCTGCGCACCCAGGGGCGGCCTAGCCCACAAGACGAAGTCTTGCGGGGCACAGCGCTGCTTAGCGCATCCCGCAAGACACCGGGAAGATATCCTGAAGATACTATGAGATCCGTTAGGATACGTATGATCCCATGATTCCTGTAATATGTTATTCCTCACTACTACAGGAATCAATTTGTGCAGCGTGGCCAAAACACGCTCCGTGGCGGGCACCTTTTTGCCCGCCACGGTTAACCGGTGGCCGGCCAGCGAGGCCGGCCACCGGGGCGCCCGCTGCGGGAAATTGGTTTACCGCGGCGGGCAACCTTACCTGCCCGCCGCAGGAAATCGTTATTTACCGCGGCGGGCGGTATGAATAGCCCGCCGCGGTTAATACGGTTTACCATAGCGGGCTCTTTAAACTGCCCGCCGCGGTAAAAACTTGATTTACCGAGTCGGGCGTTTTATGTTGCCCGCCGCGGTAAAGCCTGTACAAATACAGACCTCAGACCCTCCTTCTCCACGGGTCTTCCTCTCTCAAAACTCATGGGGGGAGGCTTTGCCCTAAAATTTGAGGAAACTTTTGATTTGAGTTGAAGGGCTTGGATTTGAGGGAGGAGGACATCATAAGAGGTTCATAAAGGCTCTCCCTCTCTCCTTCCATCCTCTCTCTCTATTTCCATCACCTAGAGTTCTCTTTAGATCTAGATCTAGATCTAGATCAATTTTAATGGAAAAAATGATGTCATGTATTTCTTTAACTTTAGATTCATCATAGATGCATGCTTCATCTTTCACATCGTCATTTCCTCTCTTTTTCATGATTTTGGATGTAAAAATCATCAATTTCTCCTAATTCTTCTTTATTTAATGTTGATTGTGATGGATAATGTTCGCAGATACGATGGATAGATCGGAATGGATGTACCGAATCGATAGAGTGAATGATCCGCGGTACCTCTTTGAATTAAGGAAGTTTATTGCGGCTGGTAAAGCTCACCGTGAGAGACTGAAGCGGATGACAACCATATGTCCATGTTCTCGTTGCAAGAACCTGAAAGCCCACCGAGACAGCGAGGTGCAAACTCATTTGATCATGTATGGTTTCATCGAGGGCTACATAGTCTGGACATTTCACGGCGAAAGAGTTGGTGCGAGTGGCGCTGCATCTGGAGTTACCTCTTCGACGCCGACGACGATAGCACCACCGGTGAATAAAGATACTTCCGTAGCAGCTGCGCCAGCCGACAGTGACAACAGTTGTCGTGATTACATCACGGTGGATGATGTAATGCAAGACATGGCCGACGAAGCCGGCGACGGTGGTGATGGTCAGGATACTATGAGCCAACCCGAGGATGTGCAGCTTGTTGAAGATCTAGTCAAACACTTCGATGAAGACGACGTTGTGTTGGGTTGCCCAAAGTGGTTGGAGAATTTCAGAGAGTTGAAATAGGTGGCAGTTGATCCTCTCTATAAGGACGACGGCGATTGTCCAAAGGACTGCACGGCGCTCCGTTTTAACCTCCATATGTTGATGTTGAAGGCTCGTCATGGTTGGTCTGACACTAGCTTCAATGATTTGTTAAGCTACCTTGCCACCACGTACCCAACGGCTAACAAGGTGCCCGCCAATACTTATCGGGCCAAGAAGCTGATCCGGCCAGTGGCGATGAAGCTTAGAAAGTTTGATGCATGCCCTAACCACTGCATCCTGTATCGGGGCAATGAGTACGAGAATTTGACGAGTTGTCCGCACTGTGGCTTTAGTCGGTACAAGAAAAATGCTGGTTGTCGCGTGGATGTAGAAGACGAGGGAGGCTTGCGGGGTGGTCGGAAGAAGAACAAGAAGGGGGCAAAGAAGAGCAGTGTGGCCAAACAGATCTTGGCTCAGCAGGACGATGAAGAAGAGGGTTACACGCACAGGAAAAGTCCAGCACTGTCGGTGTGGTACCTGCCCGTGACCGATCGCCTGCGTGCAATATTCAGGAACCCGGACGATGCCAAGCTCATGTCCTGGCATGCATCTGCTGACCGCCTGAACGACGATGGCAAGCTATGGCACCCATCCGATGGCAAGCAGTGGAAGGATTTCGACGAGGCCTACCCGGAGTTTGGCAAGGAGCCCAGGCATGTTAGGTTCACGCTAAGTACCGACGGATGAACCCGTTCGGTGAGCTTAGCAGCTCGCACAGCACTTGGCCCATCGTGCTCACCATGTACAACCTACCTCCCCATCTATGTCAGAAGCGTAGGTACCTTATGCTGACCATGCTTATCTCCGGACCGAAGCAGCCCGGCAACAATATAGATGTGTTCCTGGAGCCGTTCATGGAGGAAATGAAGATACTATTTGATGTTGGGGTCCAGATGGTGGATGCATCCCGCAAGGAGAAGTTCACACTAAAAGCAATCATCTTTGTCACCATCACCGATTACCCCGGTCTCTTCTCACTGTCGGGGCAGATCAAAGGGAAGACCGGCTGCGTAATTTGCATCGACGGGACCTGCTACACTTACCTTAAGGGATCCAATAAGATGGTGTACACGAGGCACAGACGGTTCCTCGCAAAAAATCACAGGTATAGAAGAAGTATTATGAACAAATACTTTGACAATCAGGACGAGCCGCAGCGTGATCAACCGACACAGACTAGTTGGGGGACAAAGGTGTATGAGATGGTCAAGGACATGGATCAGGTGGAGTTTGGAAAGAAGAAGAAGCCGCCTGAAGAGGGGAGCAAGCAGACAAGGAAGCGAAAGCGGGACCAGACGGAGGAAGTCCCCTCCGCCGTTCCTTTCAAGAAGAAGTCAATTTTCTTCAAGTACCTGTCGTATTGGAAAACACTGAATACACCCCATGCCATCGACTGCATGCACCTAGAGAAAAATGTCTTCGAAAGCACGATTGGTGTCCTGCTAGACATCAAGGGCAAGACAAAGGATGGTATTAAGTCACGGACGGATCTTGTCAATCTGGGCATCAGGCCGGACCTTCACCCGGGACCGCCTCAGAACGGTAAAGTCGATATCCCGGGTGCGGCCTGCAACCTAACGCAGGACGAGAGGACGGCTTTTCTTAAGTTGCTTAGGGGTATCAAGGTGTCGACTGGTTTCTCTTCCAACATCAAGAGCCTGGTCTCCATGAAAGACCTCATAATGACCGGCTACAACTCACACGACTGCCATGTCATGCTGACGGTGTTCCTACCAATTGCGATTAGGGCTATCCATCCAGAGTACGTGAAGATGGTCATCACACGGATGTCATACTTCTTTAATCGCATCACTCAGAAGGTCATTGATAAGGCTGAGCTGCCTACCCTGAAGGAGTTCATCGCGGAGACCCTTTGCCAGCTCGAGATGTGCTTTCCACCATCTTACTTTGATATTATGCCACACCTAATGATGCATATGGTCTATCAGATCCATCAACTAGGCCCCGTGTACCTACACCAGATGTGGACGTACGAGCGGTTCATGTCCACCCTCAACAGATACGTCCATAACCGCGCTTACCCAGAGGGCTCTATGATCGAGGCATACACAACAGAGGAGGCCGTGAACTGGTGTATGAGGTACATAAGAGATGGGAGGGTGATTGGGTTGCCTGTCCATCACCATGAAGACAAAACCTCAGGAATGGGGTGCACAGGCCAAAAAGTGCGCACCGATGTGGCAAACTGAATGGTGCAAGAAGCTCATTACAGCATCCTTCATCAGTTAGTGAGCATGGAGAAATATATTGAAAATAACCTGGAAGAGATCCGCGCCGCTAATGATGGACAACGCACGGAGGCATGGGTCCAGAACCATCACAAGAGCAATTTCGTAGAGTGGCTCAAAGAGCAACACATACCCCTTGAAGGATGCCCTGATGAAGATACGGAGACCGTTAAGAGGCTTGTGTTAGGCCCATCTAGCCAAATCACCACGTGGCAAGGGTATGATGTCCAGGGCTACAGGTTCCACACGAAAGACAAGGACAAGAAGAGCTCGGCACAGAACTGCGGTGTTCGATACGAGGGCGAAGAAGAGTACACAGGCCAGAGGAGGCAATACTATGGGCAAGTTGAAGAAATATGGGAACTTGACTACGGCCAGAACCTACGCATAACCGTCTTCCATTGCCAGTGGGTCAAACCGAATGCGGTTGCAGTGGACAGTTATGGGCTAACCACCGTGGACCTCAAAAGTATCGGCTACAAAGATGACCCATGGGTACTAGCAACCAATGTCGCACAAGTGGCCTAATATATATATGCAGAGGACCCAAAAAGGCATGTGGTTGTGTCCGGAAAGCAGCAGATTGTGGGAGCTGATGGGGTGCAGAGTCCCGAACAATACAACAACTACGCAGAGCTCGAGCTTTTTACCGATCATCCAAAGAAGATCAAGGCCGTCGAGGACCGATTCAACAAGTCCAGGATGATGCCGTGGGCCCGCCCCGATGGTGAGAAGAGGACGGTGAAAGCACCTGCACCAAAATGATTTATGTATCCCAGAGACATATATGTAATAATATAGCTCGATCTATTGAAGACATGTTTTGTAACTTATTATTAATATCATGGAACCATACTACTCTACTAGTACTACTGAATCTACTACTACTATACTATACAATACTACTCTACTAGTACTACTCAACCTACTACTACTATAGCATACTACTACTATCTATTGTACTAATACTACTCTCTACTACTCACATGTACTCTACTACTACACAGCACTACTCTACTACTACTA
>NW_027096525.1:0-40000 GCF_019320115.1 Miscanthus floridulus | reverse complement strand
GCCGCAAGTTTTGAGGGAAAAAATTTTTGGTGAGCTTCAGTCACTACCGGAGGCGGTCTCTTTGCCGAGGGCCCCCATTAACCCTCGGCAAAGGCTTTGCCGAGCAAAGAGCTCTCGGGGAATTTTGAGTCGGCGAAGAGGGTCTTTGCCGAGGGCCCTTTATCGGGCACTCAGCAAAGCCTTTGCCGAGGGCTGGAGCGGCACTCGGCAAAGAAAAGCAGCCGTCACGGCGCCGGCGCCTGGGACGGAGTCTTTACCGAGGGCCGTCTCCGAGGGCCCTCGGCAAAGAATTTTTTTTTTTAAATCTTTGCCGAGGGCCTCCAAGCATGGCCCTCGGCAAAGAAATGTGCAGAACTTTTTCAAAAAATCTTTGCCGAGGGTAATGGGACGGCCCTCGGCAAAGAATTATTTTTTTTAAAACTCTTTGCCGAGGCTTCCACGCAGGCCCTCGGCAAAGAATTTTTTTTTTAAAAAAAGTCTTTGCCGAGGGCCTTCAACCATGGCCCTCGGCAAAGAAATGTTGCAGAAATTTTATTTTTTTTAAATCTTTGCCGAGGGCAATGGGACGGCCCTCGGCAAAGGACCCTTCTTTGCCGAGGGCCTTGTTCATTGCCCTCGGCAAAGAGGCAGAAATTTAATTTTTTTTTTGTTTTTTGCATTCCATCGACACAAGCATTTCATATATATATCATACAGAACCCATTTTCTCACAATATATCACAACCATAATTGTGAACCACAAATCACAATATATTACAACGACAAGTCACATGTTCATCATCATTCACATGTTTATTACGACAAGTTCATGGAATCCAAGCACAAGTCAGAACCATAAACCACAAATATTACAATAAAGTCCAACCACATCACCTAGCACTAGTCCTCATCAAGGTAGCCTATGAGACGGTGGTGAAGGAAAGGCGGGATCAGCCGGTGACGCACTACCGGGATGATTGGAACCCGCGGACGAAGGCTGCACAAAGGAGCAGAGATTGCATGTGTGAGTAATCCGGGAAAATAGTATTGGAACTTAGAGATTGCATCTAATAATCTAGGAATACAAAAAGATTAGACTTAATTGAAAATTTCGGCAGCACCTCCCCTGCATAAGGAGGTTTTCAAAACCTGCAAGAAACAACGGCACGAACACCGACATCCACAACGGCACGAACGCCGACATCCACAACGGCACGAACGCCGACATACATGCAAAGCACAAGCGAAAAGTGAACTTTCATACTTACAGGAGTAGCTGTAGGAGTAGCTACAGGAGTAGGAGGTGCAGGAGGTGAAAACTGCACAGGTACACCCGATGCTTGCCCAAGACTTTGCATGATCACCATCATCTCCGCCATCTGCTTCTGCGCGGCCTCGAACGCGACCTGCTGGGCCTGCAGCTGTGCGGTCAGTTCCGCGTTCTGCTCTTGACTTTGCCTTTTTGTTTCTTCCAGCTCGGCCTGCAATATTTCACTCCAATGTATCAGTAATGCAAATCTAATTTAGGTGTGTAAATATCAACGTACGACGAGTAAAACAGGAATTACCTGGAGTGCCTGGACCTGTTGCAGTGCTGGAGAAGGCCGTGAGCGTATGGGCTGACTGGAGCTCGTGCTCCGTGCTCGGATAGCGTCGAGGGAGGGAACAGTGGTGGAGTCGATGGTGCCGTCTGCAATCCACAGCCACCCGTGCTTCTTGCCTCCTCCGAGCCTCATGATCGTCTCTGCATCAATGGGCTCAGTGCGCACATTGTAATCTTCCCCATAGATCTCCCTTACCGAGGACGTGGACTCTTGGACTTTAGTGTACACGTTCGAGTCGGAGTACACCTGGGGTGGGGCAGCCGGGTCGAAGGAGACAGAGGACGACACCTTGCCCATGTGGGACATAGCCCACGCAGAGAACTCCGAGACCTCGCCCGGGTGCGCAGCCTCCTGCGAGAAAGACGGGAAGATGGTGAGAAATCAAGCAGAATTGAGCATCAAAATAAATGAAAGAAATCACTTACGTATGCTTGTTTGTATCCGGGGAGGCTGCGGCTGCCTTGATGGTGAGTTGGACCTTGCCTCATCAGACGCTGTTCCCGCTGCCTCTCATGCGTGTCAACAAAGTCCTGTGATAACCACTTGTCTACGATCATGGCCCAGCACTCGGGATACGATCGGCACCACCAGGGAATCACCTACAAGTCATCGAGTATTTGACATATAAGAAGATGAAATTGAACCTACTTAGTATCAAAACGAATCATTATGAATGTTATTCGCCTACCTCAAGGTACTGGTCCTGGGTCAGCGTAATCAGTCTTGCTTGAGGCTTGGGGAGGGACTGCTTAAGTACCGACCTGTAGTAGTCTATGTGGGCTTGGACGCACCCATGGTGGTGCATCTCGGTGACGTACTTCCTACAAGCTGTGACAGCCGCCCGATCCGCCTCGGCCTCAAGTCATTCTTCGGCCTTGAAAAATTTCTGCATACAAAACCGATGTATCCATTCATTATTTCAATAAAACATTTAACCAATGAATGCGTTGTATTAAGCAATGTTGTGCGAGAGAAACTTACCCAAAACTCCGCCAATACCCGCTCCTGCTTGTTGCGGTAAGTGTCATCCGTGACCAGCGCGTACCTGTCCCAGTTGGAGGCTGGCTCCCGCACCACCGGCTCTTCGGACAGTTGCACAATGCCGGGGTACCATTTCCTGCACAAAACACCAAGGATGCTCACGGGGGTGCGTGCTGAAGTACCTGACAAAACCAACCAGGCCCTGCACAAGTGATTAAGAAAATTTATCAGTTTCTCTTATGATTTCCAACATATCTTATGAAGTAATTGTGATAACATCTATAGTTACTTACCTCTTTGCCATAGGCCGAATCACTAGGCGGTTGTGAGGAAGCGGAACTGGAGGGAGGCTCATGGGACCTCGCTCGTAGGGAGTCCGGGTAGCGGTACCCCCTCCGTCGCCCTCGAGCCCCTCACCTCCCTCACCCTCGAGCGCCTCGCCTACCTCACCCATCTGCTGACCCCTCTCGTCCTCCGACGAGGACGTGGCCATGGCCATCACGTGCTCCTCCTCCAGCACCTCGTCACGTGGCGAGGGAGGAGACCGCTGCCTCCTGTGGCTGCTGCCCCTGGTCCTCCTCTCATCACCTCCTACGGACGCTGCCTCGAACGACGACCCCTCACCTCGAAGGAGAGGGCGGTCTCTTCCGTAAACCGAGGGCGTGTCATGGCGTGGACGTCTGCTCGCCATCTTTGTTCAATCACCTACAATCACAAAGAATGAACAAGACTAATTAGTATATATATTAGAAATAGATTCAAAATATATAAACAAAACACAAATTAAAAAACATAGTATTACATGTATTAGGAATAATCTTCATGATTGGGATCATAGGTCTCATCAT
Source organism: Miscanthus floridulus (assembly GCF_019320115.1). Lineage (NCBI taxonomy): Eukaryota > Viridiplantae > Streptophyta > Magnoliopsida > Poales > Poaceae > Miscanthus > Miscanthus floridulus. Next base: position 36,588 of record NW_027096525.1, on the reverse strand, counting down.
CACTGTCAAAATTGTCCAAATGGGCAACACTATCCGAAGGTTTTATGTTGTCATCATAGTCATTGCCTAGAAGTAATCACTCAAGCATTGCTATGTCCTTGGCATTTACCACCACATCTCCATCGACCTCGCCATCAACCATTTCGTTGTCTACTTCCATTTCGATTGCTTCGAGTAAGACTATCTCAAACGTGCCTGGTAGCCCATCTTCTTGATAGAACTGTCCATCATATGTGTTTGCGTTGAAGTTGTAATTATCATTGTTTGGGGCAGGTAGTTTACCGTGTGGAGATACCTGGTGCACAATAGCCTAACCCTTAAGATCCTCTTTGTCTTGGTTGGCGTATCGAGTATAATACACCTGCACGGCCTGTTGAGCCACAATGTAGACATCTTTTCCAGGATAGATGGAATCTTCTCGAATCTCGACTAGCCCAAGATGAGGGGTTTGTCTCGTTGATCGAGGATTAAACCAGTGGCATTTGAACATGATAGGTTTAAGAGGTTTGTCTCCATGAAATGAGAGTTCATAGATTTCCTCAACTCTACCATGATAGTCGAGGCCATCAGTGCTGGGCGTACAAACTCCACTATTTGTGGTTTTTTGTTTGGGCCGAATCTGCTCGTAACTTCTTGTGTGGAAGCGATATCCGTTCACGTCATAGCCGGTAAATGACTTCACCCTAACATCATAGCCGTTTGCAACCTGTTTCAACTCGTCACTCATGGATGAACCGGTCTGGGCCTGCAAGGTGAAGCATGATAGATCGTTATATTAATCAAACGTACGATCACCTTGGACGATCGAACGTATGAGCTAAATTGGACATTACCTTTTGTTTGAACCAAGAAATGAAATTAGGCCTCCCCGCTCCCGCACCCCGCGAAACAAGGGTGTCTTGTTCATGCAAGGTAGGATCCCTTGATTGATGCTAGAATTCACGAACAAATTCCCTGTCCGAACGAGAATCAATGGGGTTGGATGCAGAATAGTGACGGCGTATTGAAACAAGTTCGTTGAGAACTTACTTGATGAACGACTGCACCTCGGTAAGGTTATTTAACACATATAGCATGATACTGCGCCACTCTTCATTTCCCAATAGCTTCGGGGTTGATCCACTTGCACTGCCGAGTTGGCCTTGGAAAAGGCTGAGGGTCGATTCATTTTCGCCAGCATTATAACGAGGGAGTGGATTATGATTGCTAGGAAGGTTCGGCTTGTAGTATTGCGTTGTGAAGTTTGCCACCTCCTCCCGAAGGCATGCCTCTGCAATGGAAGCCTCAATTCTGGCTTTATTTGTATATTTTTTGCGAAGACTCTTTAGACATCTCTCGATTGGATAGCACCAACGGGCCTGCACGGGCCCCCCCAAACATGCCTCGGACGGGAGGTGCACAATCAGATGCTGCATCGGCAAGAAGAAGCCGGGTGGAAAGATCTTCTCCAGCTTACAGAGCAACACAGGTGCCGCTTTTTCCAAGTCCTAAGCAACGGTCCGAGATATCTCCTTGGCACAAAGATGGCGAAAGAAAAAGCTCAACTCTGCTAGCACTAGCCAAACATGCTCAGGGACATAGCCTCGGACCATCGCCGGAAGAAGCCGCTCAATCCATATGTGGTAGTCATGACTCTTCATCCTGTTGACTCACAGAGTGCCTAAGTTCACTCCCTTGCTAAGATTCGCTGCATATCCATCTGGGAACATTAACGTCTGGATCCATTTTAGTACTTCCCTCCTTTGATCGATTTGCAAGACGAAATTGACCTTAGGCCTTTTCCAGTTCTTGTTTCGGACACTAGGAGGCTGCATCGCTTGATTCGGTCTATCGCACAACGTCGCTAGGTCCACTCTAGCCTTAACGTTGTCCTTAGACTTGTCAGTGTCTATGAGAGTTCCCCAAAGTGCCTCGGCGATATTCTTTTCAGTGTGCATTACATCAATATTATGTGGCAGAAGAAGGTCATCGAAATAGGGGAGCCTCATCAAGCCGGACTTATGAGTCCACATATGTTCCTCACCATATCCCACAAAACCACCTTCTTCATTGGACACGAGAGCATCTATCTGAGCATGAACCTCGGCACCAGTCCTCAAGTGCGGTTTAGGGTCTGTCACTTTGACACCTTTCATAAAGCTCTTGATGTCTTCTCTGAATTCATGGTCTATAGGGAGGAACTGACGATGCTGGTCGAACGATGAATACTTGCCACCCTTCTTCAACCAAATGAACCTCACAGCTTCCTTGCATATTGGGCATGGGAACTTCCCATGAACACACCAGGCGGCAAATAACCCATACGCCAGGAAGTCATCCAGGGAGTAGTGGTACCAAACGTGCATTTTGAAGCTTGTCTTTATAGCTCGGTCGTATATCCATACCCCCTTCTCCCAAGCGTGAATCAATTCATCAATCACATGCTCCATGAACACACCCATATTACTCCCCGGGTGTCCAGGAATTATCAATGACAAGAATACGGTATGCCGTTAAAAGGAGATGCCGGGAGGGATATTGAGGGGGATAACAAAAATGGGCCAGCATGTGTATGGGGCAGCCATCATTCCATAAGGATTGAACCCATCTGTTGCCAGCGCGACACGTACATTACGGGCCTCAGCTGCTTTGTCACGATGTTTATCATTGAAGTACGTCCATGCTTCAGCATCAGACGGATGTACCATCTTTCCAGGATTGTACCGTTTGCCATCTTTGTGCCATGTCATCTGTTTCACGGATTCCTCGATCATGAATAGCCGTTGGATCCTCGGTAGGAAAGGAAGGTGCCGTAGCACTCTCGCGGGGATCGGAAGCTGCTTTTTCTGACCATCACCAGAGTCTACCTCTAGGTACCTAGAGGATTTACACTTTGGACAGTAATTTGCGTCCTTGTGTTCTTTCCTAAATAGGACACACCCCTTTGAACAAACATGTATCTTGTCATACGGCATCTTAAGCATACGAAGGAGTTTCTCTGCCTCGTACAAGTTCATCGGCAAAGTGTGCTTCTCCGGTAGCATGGTGCCAAACACGGCCAACATCTTATCGAAGCCTTCTCGACTCAGGTTTAACTCGGCCTTCAACCCCATTACGCGTCCAACCACATCCAGCTGAGAAATTGTTGTACGCTCGTGAAGGGGTTTCTGTGCCGAGTGCAACATTTTGTAGAAGTCCTTTGCGGATTCCTCCATCTCCTCCTTCTCATGTCGTTCAGCGAAGTGAGCTTGGTGGGCGTCATCTAGCATGTCTGCTACCCCGGCATCATCATCAAAAGCCTCGAGGCGTGCTCTCACCACCTCCGCTCTTATACGATCTGCTTCACCATGGTAGATCCACTGTTGGTAGCCAGGCGTATAACCATTGAACACAAGATGTCTACCCATGGCCTTCTCGTCTACCTTTCTCCTATTATCACATTTGCTGCAGGGACACCAAACTAGAGAATGTCCTCCTGCTCCTGGGCCAAATGCATGTTTCCAGAAACGATCTATCCCCTTCACCCATTCATAGTCATAGTCACTACCGCTTCTCCAGCCCGTGTACATCCACTGGCGGTCCTCCATCCTTTAACATTTACATCACAGAGTATTGTGACCATCAATTGCATCTACGCGGAGTTCCTAATGTCTAATAGGTGAGGATAGGTCCTAATCCCACCCGTGGATGCGTAGATGAGGTCAGTTTCCAGGCTCCGCTCCTCTCTGAGACAGAATTTCGGCAGCACCTCCCCGCTATTCTCCCGATACACGTCCTGCTAGGGAGAGTGTGTATCCAGAGAACAACAGGGAGGTGATGCTGAAACTCCATCTCGGATCAGAGCGGACCATAAAAACTAACCCATCTACGCATCCGCGGGCTGTCCAAAAAATGTGGACAATCCGAAACAGATACGGTCACAGATATATGCAAAGATCCGCATACCTATGGCCGTATCTCTTTCGGACGGGAGTCGCCTAACTGGGTTACGCGCGGGCTACGACAGACATGCGGAAAAAGAGGTTATTTATACCTAGGGTGTCGGTGAAGTTAGGCTAGTGGGGCAGTGGCGAGTCGATGCAGTGGCGAGGCGACGCAGTGCAGGCAGAACCGCGACACCGACAAAGACGATAGGGGTCCTTCAGGTCCCCTCCGAGGTGCTCTTCTCCTGCATAAAAAGGTAATAGGTTATTGTTTGTTCAAAATTTCGGCAGCACCTCCCTTGCACGGGGAGGTTTCCAAAACTGCAAAAAAACAACAGGATGGCCGACATTCACAACGGCACGAAGGCCAACAACCACAACGGCACGAAGGCCCTCATATCAATTTGCGGCACGAAGGCCCACACAACCACATACGGCACGAAGGCCGACAACGAGAGTTTTACCTAGGGTTGCGGTGGAGTCGGGCGTCGCAGTGCGGGGGTCACTTTCTTCTCTGGCGAGGTCGAGCGGCGTCGGATTCTCCTTCTCTTCCCCTTCCTCCTTCTCCTCTTCTCCTTCTCTTCTTCCTCCTACTTCACCCTCTGCCTCCTCCCCTCCAACAGCAGCCGGCGACGGGGGTGGCCTGGGGGCTGGTGTCGAGGCGGGGAGGCTGGCGTGTGGGGGGGGGGCGGGAAGGCCGGCGCAAGGGGCCGCCGGAGGGCCGGCCGGGGCGGCTCTGGGGTGGTGGGGCGGCGTCGGCGGGGTGGCACAGGGACGGCGCTGGAGCGGCGCGCAGGGGCGGCACGGAGGTCGGGCGGCGCGGTGGTGGGGCGGCGGGGCGCGCTGCGGCGGGGCATGCGGGGCTGCGCGGTGGTGGACGACCGGGCGCGGGGCTGCGTGGTGGTGGGCGGCTGGGCGCGTGGGGTGGTCGGCCGCGCTATGGCGGGCCGCGTGGGGCGGCGGGGCGCGCAGCGGCGGCGTCAAGCAGCAGCGGCGAAACGGTCTGTGGGCGGGGAATTTGGCCGCTGGCCGATTTACGCTTGGGCCCTTTGCCGAGGGCCGCCCTCGGCAAAGATTTTTTATTATTTTTTAAATATTCTTTGCCGAGGGCCATTGGCCAGGCCCTCGGCAAAGACCCCCCTTTGCCGAGGGCCAGGCTAGGCCCTCGGCAAAGATTTTTTTTGTCTGTGGGCGGGGAATTTGGGCCGCTGGCCGATTTAGGGTTGGGCCCTTTGCCGAGGGCCCAGATCCAAGGCCCTCGGCAAAGATTTTTTATTTTTTTTTAAATATTCTTTGCTGAGGGCCATTGGCGAGGCCCTCGGCAAAGACCCCTTTGCCGAGGGCTAGGTTAGGCCCTCGGCAAAGATTTTGTTTTGGTTTTTTGAACCCAGTTTTTTTGTGGTGCTATAATACATTATTTAAAACTCAATTTTAAAATTTGGGCCAAATTTGACTTTTTTTATATATTTCCCTAATTTATTTCTTTTCGTTGATTTTTTCGAATATTTTAAATTTGAACTGCAGGTGGATGGAATAGTGCAATTTAGTGATTCAAAAAATGTTATTCATGGTATTTGGTGTATGTTGAGTCCCTATCCACGAACTCGCATCAAATTTCGGGCATCTTCTTCACGTAACATGACGAGGAACTTGTCGGAAAAGTGTTTTTAAACTATATAAAATCCATACGAAGTCCGAAATCAAGGTCACAACTTGCTCGAAACCTTCTCAAATTTTTACCACAGCCTACACATGCGATAACATGACACCTCGATAAGTTTCATGATTTTCGGACTTCGTATGGATTTTATATAGTTTAAAAACACCTTTCCGACAAGTTCCTCGTCATGTTACGTGAAAAAGATGCCCGAAATTTGATGCGAGTTCGTGGATAGGGACTCAACATACACCAAATACCATGAATAACATTTTTCAAATCACTAAATTGCACTATTCCATCCACCTGCAGTTCAAATTTAAAATATTCGAAAAAATCAATGAAAAGAAATAAATTAGGGAAATATATAAAAAAAGTCAAATTTGGCCCAAATTTTAAAATTGAGTTTTAAATAATGTATTATAGCACCACAAAAAAAAACTGGGTTCAAAAAACAAAAAAAAAAATCTTTGCCGAGGGCCTAACCTGGCCCTCGGCAAAGGGGCTCTTTGCCGAGGGCCTAGCCAATGGCCCTCGGCAAAGAATATTTAAAAAAAAATAAAAATCTTTGCCGAGGGCCCTAGATCTGGGCCCTCGGCAAAGAATATTTAAAAAAAATAAAAAATCTTTGCCGAGTGCCTGACGGGGGGCACTCGGCAAAGACTGACGCCAGTGGCCGCCATGACCCATCCGGCCATATTTGCCGGGGGCCAATTTGCCGAGGGCTGCCGAGAGCCGTTTGTTTGCCGAGGGCCGGACCCTTCTTTGCCGAGGGCCTAGATTTGCCGAGGGCTCCTAGGGCTGGCCCTCGGCAAAGAGCCCCTTTGCCGAGTGCCTGAGATCTAGCCCTCGGCAAAGGCAGAAGCCCTCGGCAAAGAGGCCGTCTCCAGCGGTGAGTGCCGGGTGGAGTAGAGTTCGAACTTTTTTTTCGGCTCTTCTTGTTACCGTGATCAGCCAGAGCTCTGGCTTGCGTGGCCTTTTCACTTTTTTTTTTCTGTTTTTCCCTATCATGATCTCATCTGATTAGGCTGTATCTTTAGTCCTTTTTTCCCAAACCGTGGCTGCCAACTCCAGGTCTTTTTTTCCCTGTTCCACGCTCCGGAAAGGCATAGGTAAAATATGTAAAAGAAAGATACAGATACATCCTTTTCTATTTAGTTTAGGATTTCTATTAAGATTCATGATTGCTATTTGGATCAGAATTCCTATCTATCCAGATCGGACTTCGTACCGTGCTAGACGAGTTATTCGAACTCGTATCAGCACAGGTTATTATATATATAAGTCCGGATGAAAGAAACTCTCCATTGTGTAGTAGTTAGAGAGAGACAGACTAAAAAAATGGATCGACCAAAAAATAGCATGAAATTTTGCCTCTTTATTATTAGGTACAGATATAGATTATGCAGCTTGTACAGAAAGCAACGAATTTTTACTATGAAGCTTAGGTTAGCACTTAGCACAGGTAGTTGAGATGTTAACTCACGTTTAACCTTGAATCTTGGGATCCTCCATAGTACAACAAATGTTTATTTAAATGAAAAAATATTAGAGAACCGAGCATAGCTCGGGTGGCAAGGCCCGGTGGTTGGAACCTTGCCGGCCGGAGTTCGAGCCCCCGTCACTGAGGTTTGCCCCCAATAAATTTCGTTGCCTCTTGCGCGTGGAGCCACAAAGGGAATGCGACGCGCCCGTTGCCTACGGTGCCATGGTTGGACCCGGTGATCTCATGAAGGACGCGATCTGGTGATCTGGGTGTATAGTTGTAGGTTTGTTTGTGTACGCGTGGTGTGAGTGTGGTGTGCGTGTATGGGGTTAATGTGTGTCTGTACATGAACAGATGCTACAGCTGTATCCAGATGAGAGGCGTCAAAAAAATGAAAAAATATTAGCTACTATGGAATTTAAAATTTATGGGTGTGGAGGGCAGGGTGGGTTATCTAGGGGGTGTTTGGTTTGACAAACAAGACCGTCCACTATCATCGGCTTACTCCTCCTCAGAGTCTCATTTTCCATTGAAATGATTGAACCACATATATTACCAGATTTGTCATATGCATATAATTTGTGTAAATAATTAAAGGGTTGGAGTCATCTAATCGAACTGTGAACTCATGATAGACTACGTCAACAAGTTGGATTGAAGCATGATAGACTCCTTGTTGGCTACAATTCTTTTTTTTTTCTCTCGAATATGCAAAAGGTTTACGCATCTTTGTATTAAGATCGAGAAATGTGAAAGTTACAACGACACGCCACGAATGACACACTAGGGGGAAAACGTTATACAATCCGCTCTGCCCTCCCTAGCAGAAGGAGATGACGAGGGAAAATGTTGGCTACATTTCTTAAACACAACATATATAATCTTTGTTTTGTTTGGACTGAAGCATGAGATTCCCACAAGTTTATGCAAAAGAGCAATATCTCACTCTCCAAACGTATGTAAATTAAATCGTTTGGACAAAACTATTTGTATTCTGACAGAATTCTACTATCGCGCAGGAGGAATGAATCAGCTTACAAGGAGCCTGGCTGCCGAGTGGGCCCAGGACAAGATTCGTGTGAACTGTGTTGCCCCAGGCGCTGTCACGACTGATGTACTCAAACAGGTGCATAGCTACTAGACCGAGTACCAAATCATTAACTAATGCATCTTCAACTTTGTCCCGTCCACCTAAATTACTTTGAGTAAAGTGAACGGCCGGACCTCAAACTTGACTAGGTGTATCATTGCCGGTCCTCGTACTCATAAATTGCATAGTTCCTTAAAATTGTCGATGTGTGTCACACCAGTCCCGTACTCTTAAATTGCATTGCTTCAGCCCTTAATCTTCGTTTGGGTCTCAATGATCATCTATATGGGTCTAGGCACATGCCCACACACTGATGTGGCATGCTGAGAGGGTGCTGACATGGACCCGACATATATGTCACCTCCATATCTACTACTCTCACCTCACTCGGGCCATGGCTGGTTGCCACATGCTACTTTTCACCCATTCAAGAAGGAGAGGGGTGCAAGTGGTCTTTTCGGAAAGGGCATAGGCGTTGGCGGCGGTGCTGGCCGCCAGTAGGGGCCAAGGGGTAGGTGTAAGCATTAGTGGGTAATAGAGATGACATGGGACACGACAGCGTGAGGCGGATGGCTTACTAGTGTTACTGGATCTCACACTAGCCTTTGTGCTAGCTGACCTTATCGGTGAGGCCTTAGCCCTACGCGCCACTACCAAAGCCAGCACCGCCGCCGCCATGCGCGCCACCACCATTACAGTAGTCACTGCTACTCAGTCCTTGGTGAGTCATGCCACCCACAAACCACATCATTGTAGTAACCGTGCCCAGCCCCGTGCATGCTCTACCTCACCGCTGCCGCTCACCGCCCTTTGTGCCCCACTACCACAACCACTGTCATCGTCACCGCCCAACGGTACACCGGCCACCGCTCAATCTAGCTCAGTCGTCTGCGAGCACTAGTGGGATGCAAAGCCTGGGCAAGGGCGGATGCAATGGGCTTCAAGGGTATGGCATGGCATACCCTAAGCCCAACCCAACAAGAGTCGTACCATTTTGTAAAAGAAAGCCAGCATCCTAGCGATGATGAGTGACCGTGACTCTGCACCAGGTCTCGCGACTTCATGAGTGATGGCCTCGTTCTTCACTCCTCCGTGCTCGGCGCTCGTGGCGACGGTGACAGGACGACTCCCTGCTTCTAGCCAACTTGGGTCAGTCCCCGCAGTGGCGCGACCCCAGGCCTAGCTTGGACGCTAGCGGACCCCCCGGGCCCTACTTTCCATGCTTGCGCTTCCGGTCCCTGCGTGTGACCTCACGCGGCCATGCCATTCTTTCTCGGCTGGTGGCAACAGAAATCCTGATGACTTGGTGAGAACCAAGAACTTTTTCTCCTTCCATTTTTGCAAGATCCAAAAATCTCTAACCCTAAGTTTCTCTGATCTAGATATGGCATGATTACTTATGTATATGTGCTCTGATCTAGATTGGCCTTCCTAAAATCTTCTTTTACTAGGTTCATGCCTGTGCGTTGCAATGGGACCAATGATTATCATGAGGTAACATGTAGCAGGATCAACATCAAAATTTCAATGTAATAAAAGGTAATAGAAAATTCTATCAAATGATACAACATAAGTTGAAGACTATTGTACTATGCATGGCAACGATGGAGCATAATTGTGATAACCCAAGATTTTTTTCTTTAACCTCCCCCACTCTACGTGTCGTTCCTAAGTCCTAACCGACATTGGTAGCTCAATTGCCGGATCGCATTTCGTTCCTCAACCGATAACCAATGGCTCCCAATGCATCAACCCCTGTCCTCCCCTAATCCCATGTTGTGGCACTACCACAGCTGCTTCACCCATCACTCAAAGTCCTCCCCTAATCCCATCACTTAGTCATTGCCACCACTGCTCCATGCATGAAAGCAACAATATCACAAGCACGGGATCTCGAGGAAGGCGTCCGGCAGCGCTGGCTGGGTGGAGCGGCGGTGGGTGGAAGGTGGAACAGGGAGGTGCCGTGATTTCGGGATAGGCATCACCACGGCCGGGCGGGAATTTTTTGGGGAGAGGTTTCATTTCACCACGGCCGGGCGGCAACTTTTTGTGAGCCGCTTGACCACGGTGCGGTAGATAGGTCCTCTTTGTATTTTTTAGTTGTAGAGATTAGTATTTTGTGTACCGAATTGTGAGACAAATGTTATGGCACTTTACCGAATTGCTAAATGGTTTATACCGGATTAGATATGAAAATTTTGATCTCACATACCCCATGCAAAAACCTAGATCCGCCATTGAGCCTAGGTAGCCATTGATGCCAATTGATCATGAAGAAGATGATAGTTTTAGTGCAGAAAACCCTTCAAAGTTTGTAAATATTCATCTATTTTATATGTCTAGGCCATCTTGCACATAATTCCCTCTATTATATTTTATTAAGTAATCCAGTCCTATTTTGGCCCCACGTATTAGGCCTCACAAGTTAGATCTATGTCAGCACACACACTCAGCATACCACATTGGCACATGGCATGGGCCCAAAACCGTTTGGATCACCACTAAGACCTGAACATAGATTAAGGGCTGAAATGCAATTTGAGTGGATGAGGACCAATGTAACACACCTTGACAAGTTCGAGGGCTGAAACAACATAATTTATGAGTACGAGGACGGGTATGACACACCCATACAAGTTTGTGGACTGGTCATGCCATTTACTCAATTATTTAGTTGAAAATCTGTCACTTTTTAACACTAGTATAGAATTGCAATCGAATTATCCGGATGCATCTATGGAATCGTTCCTCCGATCCTATGGCAGAAAAAAGTAAGCCACGAGAATAATAAAATTCTGATTATACATATTAAAAAAACAAAATTCTGGTTACTTACATTTTTGTATGAGGTTTTTCTACATAATTTCATTTCTCTATCAGGATGATTAATTAGCTAGTACGTAAATAGGTAGCAAATTGTGTACCATATGCATCTGCTGGAATGACTTTGTTTTGACCATAACATTGCAAATAAGAAAATTTATTTTCACCAAAAATATATCTACTTATTCTTTTTTATTTTTGAGTTGGCAGGCAGAACCAAAAGTTTTGGAAAAAGAGATTTCACAGGTTCCGATGCGGAGGTGCGGGGAGGTAGAGGAGGTGGCGTCCGTGGTGTCGTTTCTGTGTATGCCGGCGTCTTCCTATGTCACTGGCCAAGTCATTTGCATCGACGGTGGCCGGACCATAAGTGGCACGAGCTTCTAAGTAATATATATACTACTAAGTATAGACGTGGGTTATAATGAGACATTCAGCTTGTTATATTTCTTGGATGACTTGTGATTTGGAGATTTTATTTAGCAGTCATGTTATGAGTTTCAAATTATCTGAGAATCGAACTTTGTATTGTTTCTAAATGTGTACTGCTCTAACCCGTACAATATGAGAGGTTTAGAGCTTTATCAATGATTGTATCATGCGGTCCAATGACTCCAGTGGTAAACCTTGCCTCCTCCATCTAAAAAAGATAAATCATATTTGACCAGAGAAAAAGTCAAACCTTACAGATTAAACAACAATTAGGCAATTCTGCCCTATGCAACAGTAACTGTGAAGAGACAAGCATGCATCTCTTTTTTTGAGTGTCCATTCAACACAAACTGTTGGCAGTCTATCTCTATCAGTTGGAACATGCAGCTACAACCTTTAGACATTGTCATTGAACCCTGAAATGATTTTGGCAATCACATCTTCAAAGAAATTGTAATAACAACCTGCTGGATTATTTGGACAACTAGGAACAGAGTCATTTTTGACAATGCATCTTTCTCTTTAAATATCTGGAAAGAAGACTTCAAGAAAGAGCTTGGTTTGGTTTGTATCAAAGCCATGAAAAATGTAAAGACCGCTTTAACTTTGTGGAGAGAGATTATCCCATAATGGTAATATACTTTTCTTTATGGCTTTGGAAGCCTTGTAACTTGTACAAATATATACATAATCAAAAATTTAAGTACAGGCCTCTCCTGCTGATCCCTCAAAAAAAATTTAGGGCATAAATCTTACATCAATAGATTTTGTATTGAAAGTGTCGATTCATGTTTGAACAATTAACTACATATTATAAAAAAATAAAAGTTAAAACCTACTTTGTATGACTTTTACCCTAGTTAAATATGATTCTCGTTTCGAGATGGAAGGATGATTTCTCAAGTAAACACTCCACATTATATTCTCATAGGACTCGCAGTTCATATAGCTTACTTCTGTGTTCTCTTAGGGATGTAGGTGGACTTGATCACTGGGAACCGCTTGCATTCCTAGTGTTTCCTTTTATTTATTTCTCTTGTCTCCTCCATTCACTCCATCTATTCTCTTGTTCTCTGTTCCCTCTCTATCTCTATGGCTCTATGGTTAGTGTTGGAGCATGCCTCCTAGCTAGCTCGGTCCTCACCGTATTCTAACCCTTCCAGCGCAAGGCCCCAAGCAGGATCGTTTTAGAGGGGAGGGCAGGAGGAGCGACCACCAGGTTTATGCCGCTCGGGGTCCATGAGTATATATGTATGTAGTAGATATATAGCCATTATAATAAAGCATTGAAGGCCCATGTATTTAGTACAACAACTCATGAGAACTTTGAAGGCTAGCGTCCTTTTCTATTCTCGATGGATGTTGTTTGTCTTTGTTGCGGTCTCGTCCAACGCCCGACGCATCACGTGTCGACAAGTCGATGAATCGTCTTCTTACCCAGTCGCGCGAGTGCGGAGTGTCCAACCCCACCACCCGTTGCGGACGACCGGACGTGTGAGTGTGAGAAGCAGAACCGCAGATGTTTGGCCTCTCATCACTCTATCAACCAATCACAATTCACGATTGCCAATTAGATAAGTCCGTCACTGCTGCATTCATTTAGTCGATTGCTTTTTTTGTTATTTCTTTAGGGATTTTAGCGTAGCTTTAATTTTATCATTTTGTGCAGCTTTTAGGCTTTGGCTCCCTTCTATTAATCTCTACAACTAAAACATTCATAACTATTATGTCCACATGTGCGACACCAAATCCGCTCGCTCTATTCCGTGCACCCGTGCGATCCCGCTATCGCTCAAATTATGTCCACATTCATAAATACTATAATTATTTCTTTAGGGATTTTAGCGTCGCTTTAGTTTTATCATTTTGTGCAGCTTTTAGGCTTTGGTTCCCTTCTATTAATATTATAGAAGTACTGTAGGCCATTGATTAGGTGTAGGTAGGTGTATCTTACTTGTGGTGTTTATTTTTTTATTTTTAATTCATTATGGTGATGGACTATTCTAAATTTTTAATTTATATTTATTTTGCATGTTAGATGTTGCCTAAAAGAATTTACCTGGTGCTCAGAAGAATAAGTTTAATAAGCTATTATCATCTACTCCCTCTGCCCTGAATAAATATTCTTAGCATGTTTAGGACACATAAGTATGACAAAAAATATCATACTACCCTTCGTTAACTGGAGTAGTTACACATTGATCCATGATTGTTTCAATATCACACTAATTATAGTATTTACTACACACATCCAACTGCATAAACTCAACACTAGATTGGAAGATGGGAGGGGGTGCAATAAGTGCGAGGAGACTTCGAGAAAAATAAATGGGCTAATGGACCATTTATCTTGCTAGAGAGTGATTTATTTATAGATAATTCATGAGGTAGAAATCTATTTATTCAGGCACACCGCATAGGGGGTATTTGTCTATGTCTAAGGACTCCTGGCCCCAAGCAGAGCTAGTGGACGCCCTCCAGCATACGGGTGGTGAACAGCCACGGCCCACCGGCGCATCAAGGTGGTGGACAACCCTTTCTTAAAAAAAAGTTGATAAGGTGCAGAGCATCCACGGCATCTCGGCTAGACGCGTGTTGGACCGCCTCTCGTATTGGGCCATACCGGCGCTGCTGGACCTGGCCGTTGACTTCGTGGAGCACGAGTGGTGCTACCTGCCGACACCGCCACTCGGGGAGATCCCGCCGACCCCTCCCCTTAATTATTTTCCTCCCTCACTTCTTCACCAAATTGGCCCAATTCAATTGTATTTTTGGGCCAGACAATAGACCAGATAGCAGCCATGCAATAAAATCCAAAATTACTGACATCATCACATATCACATGCTTTTTGAAGTACAAAAAGTCATAGCTCCTAAACCAAGTATTCTAATTAAAATCCGATTACACCATCGTGTTCCTTGCAATAAACTCTTCAAAACAAGACCTATTTCGTTAAAAAATTTTAACGAACATTTATCTCATGATGAACATATATTTGAAGGTAATCGTCGAACATCACATTAACACTACACGAACATCACAGAAAATAGCATAGAACATCATATGTATACTACTTGAACATCATGTATATCATGAAATGTAAAAAATTAAAAAAATAAAGTATAAAATTAGTGAAGTAATTAATTATAGTCAAATAAAAAAAGAAAAAATACTACCAAAAATCATAAATACATCGTAGAACATCGCATTAACACTACACGAACATAACAAAATATAGCATAGAACATCATATGTATACTATGTGAACATCACAAATATCATGAAAATGTAAAATAAAATAATAAAATTAGTGAAGTAATTAATTAGAGTTAAATAAAAAGAAAAAAAAATGCTACCGAACATCACAAAATATATCTTAGAACATCAATGTATGCTTACTAAACATCACAAAAAACATCGTAGAACATCACATTTCTACTCGCGGACATCAAAAAATACATCATAAAACATTTCACGTGTATCTGTAAAACTAAAAAAGTGAAACATAAATATAAATAGAAAAAAATAAAAGGGAAAATAAAAAAGAATAAAATACAAAAATAGAAAAAGGAAGAAAAAGATTAATAAAAAGCCACCAAAAAAGAAAAATGAAAAAAAGAAAGTAAAGGAAAAAATAAAAGAAAAAATAAAAAGGAATAAAATATGTAAAGAAAGAAAAAAATAAAAGATAACAAAAATAACAAAGAGGCCACTTATAAAAGAAATAAAAAAAAGAAATAAAAAATTAAAATAAAGAAAATAAAAACACAAAAAGGAAATAAAATAAAAATAAAAAATAAAACGAACGATAAAACAAAACAGAGAAAAGAAAAAAGGAAAAAGAAAAGAAAAAAAAAGAAAAAAAGAAGAGAAACTCACCTACCGAACAGCTACAGAACGACGCGAATCCAAGAAGGCGGCAACGGCATCGGACCGGGGAATCATGGTGGGGATCGCTTGTATGTGGGCCGCAATATGGGCCACACGCTCCTTTGGGCCGCCAGAAATCAGTCACGCGCGCGGGGGCGGGGGATGGGTCCGACTTGTCGGCAGGGAAGTTTCCCAGCTCAGCACTGCATGCTGTGGCGGGGTGGAGGGAAACCTACGACTTGACAACCAGCCCAGCAGGGGTGAGTGAGCCTCCTCTACGGGTAAACAGTTGGGTTAAGAGTAGCGATGAAAATGATACGGATATTTTCCGACCATATTTTAGTCCGAATCTGTTTAGAGGGGTTCAGATCTGTCCGTATTCGAGTCCAGATATTCAACATCTGATACCGTATCCGTATCCGAATACTCAAATCGTATATTTATGATGTCGACATCTAATCGTATCCTATCCGGCATGGCTGATACTATCCATATTCGAATCCGAATCCGACTAAATGTGAAAACAAGTATAATATTAGTGATATCCGTTCGTATCCGATCCGTTTTTATCCCTAGTTAAGAGCCCTCGTGCAGTGTGAGCGTGCCCAAGTCCACCAACAGGAATAGGTGTCTGTCCTTTAATGGTAGGGGTTAAGCCTACCAAGGTTTTTTTTATAGATGGCTCAACCATTCCAATCCTTTTCTTTGGAGGGGATTTGGAGGAACCTTTTTTTAACTGCGCTATTTTGCAAATTATTTTTCAAAATTTCTTAATTTCATCATTTCATAACAAAACCTGCGTAAGCAAGTCATACCAGCGTCGTTTGGCGCGTGGATTTTAATGCCTCTAGATTAGGGTCCGCCCAACCTTCCCTTTTAATTAGTTCTTTTGGGCCAAATTAAAGATGGGCCAGGTTTGTTGTTTTTCTTTCATTTCCCGTGCAAAGTGTATAAATATAAATATGATAAAAAGACATGCATGTATTTGGTTCACGCCTCACATATATTTCGCATTTGTAATGCATGGCCCGTTTGGTTTACAGAAAGAACACATGAAAAATAGAGGAACAATGCAATTCGTATAGAGTTTTTTCACTGCAGTAACGTTTGTATAACAAAGGAATGAGAACGAGACTTTCCTCTGGAACCGTGTGAGCAAGACTTCTACTTTTGGAAAAAAGAAAAAAATGCACTCAGCTACTGGAAAATTTTCCTATAGCGCTCGCTTTGGTGGCTGCGTCCTCAATGACTACTAATCACGCTTACATAGCTGTTCTTCGAAGCTACGTACGTACAGTTCTTAAGAAAGATGCCAAATAAAGATTGCATGCCACTGAACAGAAACGGAAAAAAATTGGGGCAACAAAACCCACTGCTCCTCAAGTAGAAGCTCCACTTCCAATCATGGTGTTATTATAACACAAGTTTTCACACTAAAAAATGACATGAGCGTGTCGAGTGTGCCGCTACTTTTCCACCCTTCAAGCAAAAGCCATCTAAGCGTCTGGAAAGATAGAAAGGAGGTGTGAGATATAAAAATTTCAACGAGTAAATTGCGTTAACAACCTATTTAAACTACAAGTTTATTAAGCACCAGTTTAGTCTTCACTTATATGTAAACCAACAACAAAGAGATAATACATCCAACAAGTGATACAACCTCATATAAGATAAAGATTAATCACCACTAAACCTTGGAGAAGCATAGCTTCTCACAAACTCTCCCAAATCCTTATTGCAAGGCTATCATGTCATAGGCCAAGATTATAATGCATATGCAATGCAAATGTCATGTCTCCTGCCTTCATAACCAACAAGGTATGAAGCCGCATCGTTATGCCCTTGAACCGGCACGGTCACAGCTAGCAAGCAGTGACATAACTCCATATGGCAATGAATGAATAAATAATGAGATGCAATGCAAATGCCATAGAGAAAAAGATAATAATCACATAACATCATGAGCATCTCTCCATGTAGACAACAAGCCATATTCCATTGAATCAATATGAGCATCGTCAAACCAAAGTGTTGCAACATAGATATTCAAATAGAGATCATTGAGCATGTCACTACTACACAAACTTTACTGGAGGCGGGCGATTTCGGTTTCCCACAGCGGGCAAAGCCGTCCGCCGCGGCCTAGAGGCCACGGTAAATCGTGGCTTAACCGCGGCGGGCGGCTTTGCCCGCCGCGGTTAACCGATTTACCGCGGCGGGCGGTGTAATGTGCCCGCTGCGGTAAATATACTTTTACCACGGCGGACACGTTACACCGCCCGCCGCGGTAAATTATTTTACCGCGGCGGACACCTTTTGTGGCCCGCCGCGGTTATGTTGATTAGCCGTGGCGGGCTTTATTATTTGCCCGCCTCGGTAAATTATTTCCTGAATTAAAAAAAATACAACAGGCATATAAATTCAAATAAAATACAGCAGGCATATAAATTCAAATTCAAATCACATCCAGATTTCACAGATTAAACTTAAAAAGTATGCAGGCATTACACATGAGATAATATACATATATATACATTCACTTAGTCGTTCTTGTCATCGTTAATTCATTACATTTACATATTAAAGTCGTTATACATGCGCTAAGGTGTAATCCTGCGGACGCATCATCGTGGGCTATTTCCTCAGCCTCTCGTACTCCGGTAAAATCGCTAGCGGGCTATTCTCATTGAAGAACGTGCCCCCATCAAGCACGCATTTGTCTAAGACAAACTTACATATGTCCGCCTTTGTCTGCTTGAAGCTGTGTTGAGTGCTCTGCACGTCTCTCGACCAGTTCAATCCATTCTTGAGCACCCTCCA
Source organism: Miscanthus floridulus (assembly GCF_019320115.1). Lineage (NCBI taxonomy): Eukaryota > Viridiplantae > Streptophyta > Magnoliopsida > Poales > Poaceae > Miscanthus > Miscanthus floridulus. The sequence goes on along the minus strand of NW_027096525.1, from coordinate 18,510 downwards.
ACTGCTGTTGTACTGCTTGCACACCCTCAGGAACTCACAGGCGTAGAAGCCATAGGTTTGTGATCCTACCGGTTGTTTGGCACACTGCATGATCGATACACAAGCATTACAACACAGGCATTAGAACGCATATGAACGGAAAGCATAATTCAACCTTTCAAATACTTACCGGAAAGTTGCGTCTGATTTTGATGCGGTTCTTATGCTTAGCCTTAAATTTCTCTGTTCTTCGATCATAGCATTCAGGATCCTTCATGTACTCCTTATAAGCGCTATACGAAATGTACTAGTATTAGGCAGGGCATTAGAACGCATATGAGAAGACAGTTCAGTCACTTACACTCTGAGGCAATCTTCAAAGGCCTTGTACCCTTTTAAGTTTGGCACTGTCAACGAATCAAATACGCAGGCCCTACCATCCTGAGGGTAGATGATAAATGCAACCCAGTGACCCTCGAGGCCTTGGCTACGCCATTGAAACAAAATACAGGTTATGACGAGAAATAATAATTCTAGCTAGCTACCCACTTATCTCTACAGGCATGTCTTCGACTTTCCCAAAGTAGTAGGCAGCTAGGATACACCCATTTCCCCTAATCTTCTTCATTGCTCCTAGTATGTACCTTGAAATGTTCAACTTCTCATTGTCCATCAGTTTCTTCCTGTGCGCCTCTTTCTGTCGCTTGGTCAAGTCTTTCATGGATGGATGATTGTCATCTAGGTGGTAACCAATGATGATTCTTTGAGCAATATGCATTGGAGATAGATAGATAACATCAAGTTTTAGTTCCTTGGATATATAGGCCATCAACCTGCAAGGACAAGCCATCGTGGCATATATAAGTAGTCTTGACCGATTCAAAGGCAGGTGATATGTGAAACTCACAATTCATCACTTACATAGAGAACAAGGTGACTTGGGCGATGTCAAGGTCTTGTTCCCGCAGTAGTCTGTACATGTCGTGGAAGTCCACGGGGAGTTCTACATCGTTGCTGGGCAAGTGGAAGTACTCCGCCACAACCTTGACTAGAAAACCATGCAGGCCAGCTTTTGCCGCTTCCATGTACCAGAGATGAAACCTCCTTGTCTCCCACCTTTCCTCATCGACGAGTTGGGCCTTGGTTATCATGAACTTCCCATGCTCGTAATGGCCGGGGCAGTCATCCGATTCAGGAAATAGATGGAAAGGTGATCTCGGCCTGGGATAGAAATGTTAGTACCATATTACGGCAAAGAAAAGTTATTAGCAAATTATGCTCGCTGCTACCATACCTTTCGAACTCAAGTGAGTATGTGAGATGCCCTTGGTCACCTTTAGTCTTTGCCGGAGGTGGAGGACAGTGGCTTGTGCTCGCAATGGCAACAGGCGGTGTCTTTGCCCCCGGTTCCTCCGTGCCTCCCGGTCCTTTGCTCGTGCCCTTAGACGGACTGTCGGGAGGTGGAGGTGGACTTGTTGTTGGAGGAGGAGAACGAGGGTGAGGGCTTGTGCCTCCCGTCCTTTGCTCATGCCCTTAGACGGACTGCCGGGAGGTGGAGGTGGACTTGTTGTTGGAGGAGGAGAATGAGGGTGAGGGCTTGTGCCTCCCGGTCCTTTGCTCGTGCCCTTAGATGGACTGCCGGGAGGTGGAGGTGGACTTGTTCGAGGAGGAGAACGAGGGTGAGGGCTTGTGCCTCGGGGTGAGTTCCTTCCCTTGTCATCCCCGCCATTGCCTTCGTCATCGCCGTCGCCTTGATCCGGATCATCGGGGGGACAAGATCCGGCAACGGATGGTTGTGATGCTGGTGTCGCCGTCAGCGTAGAAGTCAGCGTCGAGAGAATGATCTCTATGTCGTCCTTGTTCCACAGGACTTCGGAACCCAAGGCAGCTCCAAGGATTGTTACCCCGTCTGCAGTTGGATATTCCATTTCAAATTCTTCGTATTCGGTTGCATACCATGTAAGTATCATGGCAGCATAGTTGGCAGGGATCTGGTCTTGGTTGAAATCTTTGATATCTTCTTTGGGGTGCATGTAACCCTCACCCACGGTCAACTTTTTCACCCTACCGAACGGGATCATGAGGTGGACGCGCATGGGTTCTCGGATGTCGTCGACGGGGTGCCTTGGGCGATCCTCGATCATTGGCAGTGGCTGCCCTTATGTCTGCCCTTGTGGAATTTGAGGCACGGCCACGCCAGCCTGGCGAAGCATCTGTGACCTCATTGACACCATATCTGGGTCATTGCTCGTGAAGGCTTCTTTTATGGACTGGCTGATCATTTCGGCCACGCCTTGATCATAGCCCTTCTGAAAGATGCCCTCCTTGTACCTCTGCCTTGACCGGTATGTGGCAGCGTCGGATTGCCATGACTCCACTGAGTTCCAGCTCATCTTCGACGACATGCCACGGATGTGGCCACGGTGCTCGGGGGTTCCCAGTGCCAGGGTCAGCAAGTCCTGGCCCCTGCGAACCTCGAAGCTGTCCTTGGATTTAGCGGCCTCGATGATAGCCCTCTCCACCTCCTCAAACTTGGGCTCATTGAACTTGCTCGTGCCCTCCTTGAGCTTCTTCGGCTTGCGGGCATAGATGAAGTCTTTAGCCCTCAAGTCTACACCGTCGCACGGATCGGGAAGCCCGGTGGCAGCTCTAGCCCTTTCTTCCTCCTGCCACTGGGGCCTCTTACCAGCAAACCCAGTCATGCCCAAGTGGTGGGGGTGCAGGTTCTTCTTCGCGAGTGCGCTGAACTTGGCGCTCTTTACCTTTGCTTCTTCTGTTGTTCTTTGTTTGCAGAACTCTTCCCAGTGATGTTCCTTCACCATAGTGTATTTGACACAGGGTGACTTGCCTAGCTTCAGGTAGTACCTGGTCAGCATGGACTTGAAGTTTCTAAAGTCTCTTCCTGCCACGTGCATGACCCACTCCCTGCACTTGTTCAGATCGGCGTCCTCGGGATAATGGAAGCTCCTCATCACCTCACCCCAGATATGTGTCTTGTAGTCGACTGGGACATTGTTCCACTCCTCCCAAGTGATCTCCACCTTGTCCTTGACTATACATGCCACCTGGTTGCTAAACTTGGCAAGGACCGTGGGTGACGACAACGGGTTTCCCTTTGGTCCCACCTCATGGATCACATGGACTTCGCCGTGGATTTCCCTCCAGTGCCTCCTGTGTTCCCCCCTTCTTAGCTTTGTCCTCTGACCCCTAGACTTTCCTGAAGTGGTTGGAGATGGAGCGGGGGGTTCTTTGTCCCTGACTTGTTCCTCCTCGAAATTCAATTCTCGAGGCACCACCGGCATTTGTTCAGGGTTTGGAGACCACGCACTTTCAACTTCGTTGTCCCTCGGTTGGTAGGTTGGATCATCTTCGTCCTCTGTACGATGTTTCTTTGTTGGCCTCGGGGTCACGGACACTTGGCTCTCGAGGCTAGTTGATGATGATGCACTAGGGGTAGGGTCGCGCCATTCGCTTATCAGTTCCTCCGCCATTGGAAAGCTACAATGAATACATATTTCAGTTGTATAGACACAGTTATAAAGTAGTAAAGTAGAGTAGTACTAGAGTAGTAAAGTAGAGTAGTACTAGAGTAGTAAAGTAGTAGTAGTTGGCTCAAATTTGCCCCATTGTCATCACATCGCTTTTAAACTGGTTGCTTGTATCTGGTATACAAGCCATCCTAGTTTAGCAGGGGCACTCGATCATCATCGCTGCTGCCTCAGCATAAAAGGGTTCACATCATTGCATATGCCATTGCCTCAGCTTAGAAGTGTGAAAAGATTCATCATTGCAAATACCAAACAAAAGCCATCAAGATAGTTTCAAAATTCGGCCCCAAAGGGCTAAGTCCTTCGGCCATCAAGATAGAGTAGAAGACTAGAGGAGGTGAGAGTAGAGTAGAGTAGAATAAGGACTGTACAGCTCAAAAGTTTGTTTGGCAACATAGGCAGCAATAAACCCCCATCACAGCTCAATCAAATTTAGTCAGTAAGAGTAAGAGTAGTAGAGGAACTGCTCAATTTAGTCAGCAAGAGCATAGTAGAGGAGTAGGCAGTAGAGGAGGAGGGAGTAGAGGAGTAGGGAGTAGAGGAGGAAGGAGTAGAGGAGTAGGCAGTAGAGGAGAAGGGAGTAGAGGAGGAGGGAGTAGTAGTAGGCAGTAGTAGTAGTATACTACTAGAAAGTAGTAGGCAGTAGTAGTAGTATACTACTAGAAAGTAGGCAGCAAGAGCATAGTAGAGGAGTAGGCAGTAGAGGAGGAGGGAGTAGAGGAGTAGGCAGTAGAGGAGGAGGGAGTAGAGGAGTAGGCAGTAGAGGAGGGAGTAGAGGAGTAGGGAGTAGAGGAGGAGGGAGTAGTAGTAGGCAGTAGTAGTAGTAGTATACTAGTAGTAGTATACTACTAGAAAGTAGTAGGCAGTAGTAGTAGTATACTACTAGAAATTGCAGCAGAGTGACCAATTCATCTCAAAATTCTCACAAATTTAGCATGTGATCAGTTTAAAGGCAAGGTGCATCATAGGCAGTGGCATATGCTTAGAATTTTGTCACAAATTTCTTTGGCATCATAGGTAGCAAAAAGAATTGAATTCAAATGTTACGGTTCACCAAAAGCATCATAGATCAGTAGTATAGCAGTTCAAAATTCACCAAGTGTAGTATATCCTATACAATTTTCAGCCGTCCATTCCAAAAGGAGTTTACTATATCCTGTACAATTTTGACCAGTTCAAATATAAATGAATTATAGAAGATGTAACTGTAGCTACACATCATATTTTTAGACTTTTCACTCTGTTGAGATGTCCATAGTGGAGACCCATAGTTTACATTACAAATATCTGATAAAAAGGGAAATAAAACAAGCTATGGCAATGCTGTTGAGATTCGAAGCATGTAATTACAGAACCAAGGTACTACTACCAGATAAACTTCTCCAGCAGGGATCATTTGCAAGAAACAAGCAAGCAGAGTAGAATTTAGTTTGCTGGAACATAGTTCTTACCTCGGCCTGGGTGCAGCAGGTTCCAAGTGAGGAGGTAGCGGCTAGAGCCCGTCTATGCTCCGAGGATGGTGATCGGGGAGGAGGACGGGGATGGTGATCGGGGAGGAGGACGGGGCTTGGCGTGTGGACGGTGACTGCGGAGGAGCTCAGTGGCCGACGCTAGGGTTCTGGGGATGGGGCCCAGCGCAGAGGAGCTCGGCGGCCGGAGCAAGGGTTCCGGGGAGAGGAGGACGGGGGCAGGGCACGGGCACGGGGGAGGAGGACGGGGGCGGGGGCGCGTGCGGTGGCCGCGGAGGAGCTTGGTGGCCGGCGCTAGGGTTCCGGGGATGGGGCCCAGCGCGGAGGAGCTCGCTGGCTGGAGCAAGGGTTTCAGGGAGAGGAGGATGGGTTGGGGGCATGGGCATGGGGGAGGAGGACGGGGGCGGGGGTCACATATATAGCCACTGATTAACCGCGACGGGCGATATAAGCCGCCCGCCGCGGTAAATGTTTACTGCAGCGGGCACCTTAGACTACCCGCCGCGATTAATCTATTAACCGCGGCGGGCGCTGTTACGTGCCTGCCATGGTTAATATTTTTGCATTTCCTCATTCAGTCTAACACTGATATTTATTATCAATCTAAAACTTATTTTTGCATTTTGCATTTGCTGTGTAGTAGTAGTAGAGTAGTGTTGTGTAATAGTAGAGTACATGTTAGTAGTAGAGAGTAGTATTAGTACAATAGATAGTAGCAGTAGGTTGAGTAGTACTAGTAGAGTAGTAGTAGTAGATTCAGTAGTACTAGTAGAGTAGTATGGTTCCATGATATTAATAATAAGTTACAAAACTTGTCTTCAATAGATCGAGCTATATTATTACATATATGTCTTTGGGATACATATATCATTTTGGTGCAGGTGCTTTCACTGTCCTCTTCTCACCATCGGGGTGGGCCCACGGCATCATCTTGGACTTGTTGAATCGGTCCTCGACGGTCTTGATCTTCTTTGGATGATCGGTAAAAAGCTCAAGCTCTGCGTAGTTGTTGTATTGTTCGGGACTCTGCACCCCATCAGCTCCCACAATCCGCTGCTTTCCGGATACAACCACATGCCTTTTTGGGTCCTCTGCATATATATAGTAGGCCACTTGCGCGACATTGGTTGCTAGTACCCACGGGTCATCTTTGTAGCCGATACTTTTGAGGTCCACGATGGTTAGCCCATAACTGTCCACTGCAACCGCATTCGGTTTGACCCACTGGCAACGGAAGACGGTTATGCATAGGTTTTGGCCGTAGTCAAGTTCCCATATTTCTTTGACTTGCCCATAGTATTGCCTCCTCTGGCCCGTGGACTCTTCTTCGCCCTCGTATCGAACACCGCAGTTCTGTGCCGAGCTCTTCTTGTCCTTGTCTTTCGTGTGGAACCTGTAGCCCTGGACGTCATACCCTTGCCACGTGGTGATTTGGCTGGATGGGCCTAACACAAGCCTCTTAACGGTCTCCGTATCTTCATCAGGGCATCCTTCAAGGGGTATGTGTTGCTCTTTGAGCCACTCTATGAAATTGCTCTTGTGATGGTTCTGGACCCATGCCTCCGTGCGTTGTCTGTCATTAGCGGCGCAGATCTCTTCTAGGTGCTTTTCAATGTATTTCTCCATGCTCACTAACTGATGAAGGATGCTGTAATGAGCTTCTTGCACCATTTGGTTTGCTACATCGGTGCGTACTTTTCAGCCTGTGCACCCCATCCCTGAGGTTTTGCCTTAGTGGTGATGGACAGGCAGCCCAATCACCCTCCCATCTTTTATGTACCTCATACACTAGTTCACGGCCTCCTCTGTTGTGTATGCCTCGATCATAGAGCCCTCTGAGTAAGCGCGGTTATGGACGTATCTGTTGAGGGTGGACATGAACCGCTCATACGTCCACATCTGGTGTAGGTACACGGGGCCCAGTTGATGGATCTGATCGACCATATGCATCATTAGGTGTGGCATAATATCAAAGTAAGATGGTGGAAAGCACATCTCGAGCTGGCAAAGGGATCTCATGTGATGAACTCCTTCAAGGCAGGCAGCTCAGCCTTATCAATGACCTTATGGGTGATGCGGTTAAAGAAGTATGACATCCGTGTGATGACCATCTTCACGTACTCTGGACGGATAGCCCTAATCGCAATTGGTAGGAACACTGTCAGCATGACGTGGCAGTCGTGTGAGTTGTAGCCGATCATTATGAGGTCTTTCATGGAGACCAGGCTCTTGATGTTGGAAGAGAAACCAGTCGGCACCTTGATACCCCTAAGCAACTTAAGAAAAGCCGTTCCTCTCATCTTGCGTTAGGTTGCAGGCTGCACACTCGGGATATCGACTTTACCGTTCTAAGGCGGTCCCAGGTGAAGGTCTGGCCTGATGCCCAGATTGACAAGATCCGTTCGTGACTTGATACCATCTTTTGTCTTGCCCTTGATGTCCAGCAGGACACCGATCGTGCTTTCGAAGACATTTTTCTCTAGGTGCATGCAGTCGATGGCATGGGGTGTATTCAGTGTTTTCCAATATGACAGGTACTTGAAGAAAATTGACTTCTTCTTGAAAGGAACGGCGGCGGGGACTTCCTCCGTCTAGTCCCACTTTCGCTTCCTTGTCTGCTTGGGCCCCTCTTCAGGCGGCTTCTTCTTCTTTCCAAACTCCACCTGATCCATGTCCTTGACCATCTCATACACCTTTGTCCCCCAACTAGTCTGCGTCGGTTGATCACGCTGCGGCTCATCCTGATTGTCAAAGTATTTGTTCATAATACTTCTTCTATACCTGTGATTTTTGGTGAGGAACCGTCTATGCCTCAGTGTACACCATCTTATTGGATCCCTCAAGGTAAGTGTAGCAGGTCCCGTCGATGCAAATTATGCAGCTTGGTCTTCCCTTTGATCTGCCCTCGACAGTGAGAAGAGACCGGGGTAATCGGTGATGGTGACAAAGATGATTACTTTTAGTGTGAACTTCTCCTTGCGGGATGCATCCGCCATCTGGACCCCAACATCAAATAGTATCTTCATTTCCTCCATGAACGGCTCTAGGAACACATCTATATCGTTGCCGGGCTGCTTCGGTCTAGGAGATAAGCATGGTCAGCATAAGGTACCTACGCTTCTGACATAGACAGGGGACGTAGGTTGTACATGGTGAGCACGACGGGCCAAGTGTTGTGCGAGCTGCTAAGCTCACCGAACGGGTTCATCCCGTCGGTACTCAGTGCGAACCTAACATGCCTGGGCTCCTTGCCAAACTCCAGGTAGGCCTCGTCGAAATCGTTCCACTGCTTGCCATCAGATGGGTGCCGTAGCTTGCCATCGTCTTTCAGGCGGTTAGCTGATGCATGCTAGGACATGAGCTTGGCATCGTTCGGGTTCCCGAATATTGCACGCAGGCGATCGGTCACAGGCAGGTACCACACCGACAGTGCTAGGACTTTTTCCTAGTGTGTGTAACCCTCTTCTTCATCGTCCTGCTGAGCCGAGATCTGTTTGGCCGCACTGCTCTTCTTTGCCCCTTCTTGTTCTTCTTCCGACCACCCCTGCAAGCCTCCCTCGTCTTCTGCATCCACGCGACAACCAGCATTTTTCATGTACCGACTAAAGCCGCTAGTGCGGACAACTCATCAAATTCTCATACTCATTGCCCCTGATACAGGATGCAAGTGGTTAGGGCATGCATCAAACTTTCTAAGCTTCATCGCCACTGGCCGGATCAGCTTCTTGGCCCTCGATAAGTATTGGCGGGCACCTTGTTAGCCGTTGGGTACGTGGTGGCAAGGTAGCTTAACAACTCATTGAAGCTAGTGTCAGACCAACCATGACGAGCCTTCAACATCAACATATGGAGGTTAAAATGGAGCGCCAGTGCACTCCTTCGGACAATCGCCGCCGTCCTTATAGAGAGGATCAACTGCCGCCTGCTTCAACTCTCTGAAATTCTCCAACCACTTTGGACAACCCAACACAACGTCGTCTTCATCGAAGTATTTGACTAGATCTTCAACAAGCTGCACATCCTCGGGTTGGCTCACAGTATCCTGACCATCCCCACTATCGCCGGCTTCGTCGGCCATGTCTTGCATTAGATCATCCACCGTGATGTAATCACGACAACTGTTGTCACTATCGGCTAGCGCAGCTACTGCTGAAGATGATGAGGAGCCGGGTGCTCCTAAAGGATCTTTATTCACCAGTGGTGCTGTCGTCGTCGGCGTCGAAGAGCTCACTCCAGATGCACCGCCACTCGCACCAACTCTTTCACCGTGAAATGTCCAGACTGTGTAGCCCTCGACGAAACCATACATGATCAAATGAGTTTGAACCTCGCTGTCTCGGTGGGCTTTTAGGTTCTTGCAACTGAGAACATGGACATATGGTTGTCATCCGCTTCAGTCTCTCACGGTGAGCTTTACCAGCAGCAATAAACTTCCTTAATTCAAAGAGGTACCACGGATCATTCACTCTATCGATCCAGTACATCCATTCCGACCTATCCATCATACCTACGAACATTATCTGTCACAATCAACATTAAATAAAGAAGAATTAGGAGAAATTGATGATTTTTACGTCCAAAATCATGAAAAAGAGAGGAAATGACGATGTGAAAGATGAAGCATGCATCTATGATGAATCTAAAGTTAAAGAAATACATGACATCATTTTTTCCATTAAAATTGATCTAGATCTAGATCTAGATCTAGATCTAGAGAGAACTCTAGGTGATGGAAATAGAGAGAGAGGATGGAAGGAGAAAGGGAGAGCCTTTATGAACCTCTTATGATGTCCTCCTCCCTCAAATCCAAGCCCTTCAACTCAAATCAAAAGTTTCCTAAAATTTTAGGGCAAAGCCTCCCCCCATGAGTTTGAGAGAGGAAGACCCATGGAGAAGATGAAGGGGTGGTGCTGTGTATTTATACAGGCTTTACCGCGGCGGGCAAGATAAAGCGCCCACCTCGGTAATTCAACTCTTTACCGCGGCGGGCAGTTTAAAGAGCCCGCCACGGTAAATCGTATAAACCGCGGCGGGCGATTCATACCGCTCGCCGCGGTAAATAACAATTTCCTGCGGCGGGCAAGTAAGGTGGCCCGCCACGGTAAACCCTTTTCCCACAGCGGGCGCCTCGGTGGCCGGCCACCGGTTAACCATGGCAAGCAAAAGAGGTGCCCGCCACGGAGCCCATTTTGGCCACACTGCGCAAAAATTGATTCCTGTAGCAGTGTGTGACAATTCCATAACATGGTTGAGATGTAATATTGTGTTGGATTGGTTTCTCGATTTTTTTAAGGTGGAGGTAGAATGAAGAACAAGCTAAAGCAAATAACCGCTACGCTTTCTTGACTCTAATGAAGTGATGATCACTCTATGTGCGATCCGAAGCACTACCATCTGCTTAAGTAGTATAATGTCAGAGGTAGAATTCATTTCAACAAATATACACAGTAGGTAAAGCGCTCCTATGCCCCAACTGACATACAAGCAAAACAACGAACAAAGCACCAAGTCAAATGCAACAGTGCTGCTTCACCTTTTTGTATCATTTAATTTATTAAGGCTATTGTTGCGTGTTTGTTGCTCGGGTGGACTCAAGAACATGAGAGAAAGACACGATGATGTATCCTGGTTCGCACTATTGAGGCTCTACGTCCAGCAGTGAGTAGTTCTTTGTATTCAGGAGCACCTAAATTGAGGGGTTACAACAAAGGTGTCGGTGCGAAAAGTGACCAACTAGTAAATATTTGTCGTTTTGCCAGTACGTTGTGATCGGATGTGGCCTAGCACTCAATGACACAAGACTTATGCTGGTTCAGGCAACGTGCCCTACGTCTAGTTTGAGTCGGTCGGTGACTTTATTCCTAAGCCCAGGTGCTCGAAGTTTGCTATGGGGTTACAAACGGGCCAGAGAGAGACATGACCCAAGTCTATGATGGAAAGGTCGAATGGACGCTGAGAGCTCGGTTGGTGCTCAACTGTATGCTCGAGGTTCAAGCCTAGTGGTTCTGCTATCGTGTGTTGAAATGATTGTCCTTTTAGGAGAGAACACATCCCCTTTTATAGATGAAGGGGACGGCTTTACAAGTAGAGAGAGAGAGAGTTAGATAGAATGTGTGTGTTTTCTAGTCTTGTTGCCCACGCCGTCGGGTACAAGACAGTTTGTTGGCACCCTCAATACTGGTTGTGTCAGATGCACTTGATAGGCTTCGCTGTGTTCGCCTAGCATGGCAAATGTCGGCGTCCACAACACTGTTGATGCCTAGATGCATGTGGGGGGTTTTACCGTGTTCTCCTGGTATGGGAATTGATGGCGCCCACAACACTTTAGGGCAAATATTGGCGCCCACAACACTGCTTGGGTTCTGACATGCCTGGAAGGTTGCAGGGCACCCTTCTAACATGTCTTGTCGGTACTGTCCTACAGGTGTGCAGGGTACGGTCCTCGGTATTGCAGTTGACTTGAGCACCCTGGCTTACTTGCTCTGCCCATTTCTTGGGTCCTCACCGAGTGGGCGTCCCCGGTCGGTTGGTCCCAGTCGGCTCCGATTGCACCGGTCGGAGAAGAGCTGTGAGTAGAGGATCGGAAGCCAGCGTCGCACCCTTCTTGGCCAAGCCTTCCGGTTGGAGAAGTGGGTCGGAGTCGGAAGCGAGCGTCGCCCTCTCCTTGGCTAGGCCTTCTGGCTTATCGTTTAGGTATCTGCGCCGGCCTAGGAGTTGCGCATCATTCGCAACGTCGTCTGTTCGGTGAGCTTTTGCTGGGAAGCAGGCCTATTAGGGACCCCAGATTTACTAACCCGACAAAAGGAGAAAGGGGTTTGGCAGGGGATCGCTTGGTGCTATCCTGTGGCTCATCGATGGTGAGGTTTCTTCCCTAGCGAGTAAGGGAAACACTCCTTCTCTTGCTGGGTTAGTCGGGGGAGGAACGCTTGGCTGTTCCTCTTGGTTGCTCTGTGCTCGACTGAACTCGGAATGTCCAGCCCTACTTTCTATGGGAGCCGACCCTCCCGTTATATCTCGAGGAGGTTTGGGTATAAGGCGGTTTGGGGGCTACGGTCTATGGTCTTCATGCACCGGGGTCCAAGAGGGTGCTGCTGCAGCGTGGATGGACCTCAGTGCTTGTCATGGAGTTAGGGGAGCGCGGGCACCGCCTGACGTCGCTGAGTCCTGACCCTTGGCAGTCAGGGGATGTCTGGTGTGGTTCCGTGTCCATCGGGTGAAACTTCTCAAGGCTTACTTGATGGAGAAGGTGTCGTAGCCCAGGGGCTGATGAGCGGGCTCGGGATTGAGCCACACAACCCTGGAGCCGGTGGAGCGATTTGTCCTGTCGCGTCACGCCGTCTGCGTGAATTGGTCGGGGAAGCGACCGATAGTGCCTCGCGCCCGTTGGTTGGGATGGCACAGTGGCGTTTTCGAGCCCTTCGAGCTCTAGGCGCTCAGGGAGGCTGGCTTGATGCCCGGGAAGTTGGCCGACGCTCGGGAGGTCAGTCGATGGCCTAGGTGTTGGCTCGGTCTGAGGTCAAGCTAGAGGCTAGCTCGGGCTGCAGTTGGTCAGGAGCTTGGGGCCTGATTGAGCCCCCGGGCGAAGGCTGAGGGCATGCTCGGAGGGTACGCGCGAGCGTACCTTATGGGTATTGCCCCCGAGCCCCTGGGCGATCCTGGAGGGATTGGTCGGGGGGTCTCGTCAGTTGGGAGCCTCTCTCCCGGGGACATAACATACCCCTATATTTGGTTCTCATCAGCTGTGATAGCAAACAAATACACTATTCGAATCTACACAACAAGGCATACAACTTTCATGAAGATATTATATTTTATCATGCCTTTTAGATGGCCTAGACTGCTGTTCAAAACAGACTTTAGAAACTGTCTAAGAATTGAGACAGTAGACTTTTACATTTTTATATCTCCATATCATTATTTCAAAAAACTATGAACTTTCACCGGATGGCAACCCATTTCATAATCTACAATTTCATATTACTCACATATGCAGATAGGTTTAGAAAGATGGCCTAATGCATGAGCAAAGCTTAACTGAAAATTCTGCACAGAAAACAATACATCTAACTTTGAAAATCTATATCTAGAGTTCTTCTTATCCAAAAGCCATGATATTTACCAATATGGAAATCTAATAAAAAGTACTGCAAATCTCTTATGATTTGTAAAGTCCCATCATGCCTCTAAGGTTCTTCAAAACATTCTAGATCCAGTTCTGTCCAAAACTTGGTCAGAACATGACAGATAACTTAGAAAAATCATATCTCTCAAACCATTCGGAGTAAATTCATGAACTTTCACGAGCTAATAGAGATGAAGGTCCTCCACAACTTTGTAGTACATGAAAACACTTATTTCTACCTCTAAGTATCCCTAGTCAAGGTTTTCATTTTCGGAAAATTAAAATTTATTGGGGGTCACAGATAAAGAGGATAAACAATGATATATCGGAAATATCGGATCAAATTCAAATAAAATTTAATTTGAATTTAAGTAAATTTAAATAAATTTAAACAAAATTTGTACGAAAAAGATAGATATTTTCTTATCGGCACCTACAGAGAAAGATGATATATCAGAAATATCAGGAGATTTCGGCCGATATTGGAAACCATGTCCCTAGTTACTTCCCCAAGAAAATCTGCAGAAACTGTTCAACTGAAATTCGAGGAACAACATTCAAATAGCTTTTCTCCCCCACTAGTGCACTTAATCCCATGATCAAACTCCCCCCTAAACTCCCAACTTGTGCATGGGAAGGGCAAAATCCAACTCACCTTGGTCACCCACAAACCCTAGGGCAACACGAAGGGATGGAGAAGGACCATTTTTAATCTACATGAAAGATGCACCTCTTCTTGCTCCACTTGTTGTCCTCGATCCGTTTTGCTAGTTTCCCCCAAGGATTTGGTGCCGTAGAGGGGGGAATTAGGGAAGAGCAGCCATGGAAGAGGAAGGGAAGGAGCAAGTAATGTAAGAAACAGAAGTGGCTGTTCTGGAGAAGATGAACGTACGAGGGTGTGGTCTGTGTAAATGGAGTTAGGGAGAGTTGGGCTGGCCCAATAAAGCACCTTTTTTCAAAAAAATTTCCTTCTCTTTTTTCATAGTGCTACACTAACCTTGATGTTTTGTTTCCAATGTTTATCCTACGTTGCTTCCAAAGGCATCTTCAAACTAATTTCTTTTGGTCTGAAATCCTATAGGATTCCAAATGTTAGGTCATTTTCATTACTATATGTTTTTTTTTTCATTTCTATGTTTTGTAAATCCTTTGTTCAAAGAGAGCTTTATTATTTATATCTTCTGTAAGATTCTATCAATGGAAAAAACACAGGTTAATATACTGGTATACCTACTCATTCACAGGAAGTCTTTTCTGTTCGTGTGTTTTCCTGTGATATTTAACTGAATCACCTGAAATTACTATATTATTACTGTCGAATTTCTACGTTCCAATGTAAGATTCTATCAATGGAAAAAACACATGTTAATATACTGGTATACCTACTCATTCACAGGAAGTCTTTCCTGTTCGTGTGTTTTTCTGTGATATTTAATTGAATCACGTGAAATTACTATATTATTACTGTCGAATTTCTAAACACGCTCTCAGTGGGCCAACACCGATATTTCGGGCTCAGAAGATGAGAGGCTCTCGTGTCGGATAAGACGAAGACACTGACAATACGTGGTGCAGCTTTGCTGACGTCTCCCTGTGGACTACCGGACTTAAACTGAACCGCACAACGGACTGTCTACATCAACTTCATTACTCTACCATCATTTAAAAAAAAAACAGAAAATTACTCTACCTTGCAATATTCGCTACGACTCTTAACATAAAGTACTTGTAATCTAAATTTCGCTTGTATATATATGTACGTACCAGATTTTAAGTAACCCTAAAGCTAATAATTTGACTAATTGTTCACCTGGGCGATATAAATAAGCGTTCAGGCGCAATGGCTCTCTCCCAAGTCCCAAGTCCCAACGTATGTAATAGCTAGAGATCGAGGACTGGGGATGGCAGCAGCGACGCCCAACAAGCGGTGGAACCTGGCCGGCGCGACGGCGCTGGTCACTGGTGGGAGCAAGGGCATCGGGCACGCCATCGTGGAGGAGCTGGCGGCGTTCGGCGCGCGGGTGCACACGTGCTCCCGCAACACCGCAGAGCTGGAGGAGTGCCGCCGGCGGTGGGCGGAGGAGAAGGGCCTCCAGGTCACCATCTCCGTGTGCGACTGTCGCCGTGCGCGCCGAGAGGGAGGCGCTCATGGACACCGTCACGGACGTCTTTGAAAGTCTAGGATCGACAATCAATCACGCTGTATAGTGGATGGATCAAACACACGCAAGAAACTGAACACAGAGCGATCACAGATTTGGAAACTGTCACCGGACGACAGGGTGACAGCGCCACTTTTCGCTTTTGATAGTTCACGGTACAAATGCCAAACCGGCTTACCAAATACCACATCACACACACTAAGGATCCAGCTACTTATACCTGCAGCTAATGGACCTCTTTTACAAAGCAATAACCGCACAATCTCGACACCAATGCACTGAATAACACAGAATGCAGATAACTGCAGAACGTGGGCGCGGTCACCACCACCAACTGCTGCCCCGGCTTGTCTGCCTCAGTTTGAACCTTGAGCTTCCCGCCTTGCCGCTGCCAGCTTGGACACGCCACGTTGCTGCCTGGTGTTGTGACTGGATTACACCAACAGAACTCCCCCTTAAGCCTGGCACACACTGAGATCCCTGACACCAATCAGGTGAGTCATGACACTCAGCTTCACTGCTGCCATAGACTTAGTCAACACATCTGCCTTTTGTTCTTCAGTCCCCACCCTTCTGACCACAATCTGCCCCCTCTCAATGCATTCCCTAATGAAATGATACTTCAAATCAATGTGCTTACTTCTACCATGAAAGACAGGGTTTTTCATGAGAGCAATTGCAGAATTGTTATCAACAAACAGGGTGACTGTCTTTGGCTTCTCTCTTGTGATCTCACTGATCAAATTTCTGAGCCACAAACCCTGTTTAGCTGCAGCTGTAGCAGCCATAAACTCTGACTCACATGAAGACAGTGAAACAGTCTTCTGTTTCTATGAGCACCAAGTGACCAAGTTCTCATTCAAATAGAATGCCATTCCTCCTGCGCTTCTCCTTTCAACAGCATCAGCACCATGATCACTATCAGAGTAACCCACAAGCTTGTCTGCACACCCACCTTGAACATACACCAGTCCAAGATTAATTGTGCCTCTCAAGTATCTCAAAATCTGTTTGACAGCTTTGGCATGCATCACATGTAGGGCCTTTCCATGAATCTGCTAGCAACTCCCACATAATAAGCTAGGTCAGGCCTGCTGTGCAACAAATACCTCAAGCATCCAATCATCTTCCTGTATTCAGTAGCATCAACCTGCTGACCTCCTTTATCTGCATTCAGTTTGCATCCAGGTTCCATTGGAAACTTGGTAGAGTTACACTCACTCATCCCAAACTGTTCCAACACCTTTCTTGCATATCCACTTTGCTTTACAGTGATGAAATCCTCTCTCTGATCTACTTCTATTCCAAGATAGTAGCTCAGCAGCCCCAAATCTGTCATTTCAAATTCTGCCATCATCTGCTTCTTAAACAAATTGATCTCTTCTGTATTGCTCCTAGTTACAACAAGATCATCAACATAAACTCCCAAGATCACTGCACTGTCACCAGTACCCCTGGTATACACTGCTTGCTCACTCAAACATCTTCTGAAACCAAGCTTCTTCAGGCTATTGTCTAGCTTGACATTCCAAGCCCTAGGAGCTTGTTTCAGACCATAGAGTGCTTTGCTCAGCTTGAACACTTCCTGTTCCCTGCCCTTCACTTTATAGCCCTCAGGTTGTGAGACATAGACCTCTTCCTCTAGTTCTCCATGTAAGAAAGCAGATTTGACATCCAAATGATGAACTTTCCATCCATTATTAGCTGCAAATGCAAGTAGCACTCTCACTGTGTCTAACCTGGCAACAGGGGCAAACACCTCTTCAAAATCTATTCCATATTTTTGCACATATCCTTTTGCAACTAATCTGGCCTTGTATTTCACCACTTCACCATTAGAGTTCCTTTTCAGTTTGAAAACCCACTTCAGCCCAATGGGTTTCTTACCCACAGGTAACTTGACCAGTTTCCATGTTTTGTTCCTTTCTATGGATTGCATTTCCTTGTCCATAGCATCCTTCCATTCTTGATGAGCAGCAGCTTCTGCATAACTGGTTGGTTCATCAGCTTCCACCAATAGTGCTTCCACATCGGAGTCTACCAGTTCAACCTCTGAGGTGTCATCATAGATATTATCCAGATTTCTGAACCTCATGGCTCCACTTTCATTTACTGATGATGGTGTGAGCATCTCACTCCCAGAGTGTTCCTGTTGTGGTGTGGAGAAACCAGCTCCTGAGAATTCTGCAGAGGTATCATTCTGCATTTCTTGATCAGCTGGCCACTGTAGCTCATCTGGCACATTTTCTGAATCTTCAGGTACTGTATCATTTCCATGTTGCATCTGTTCACTCTGCCACCAGACCTCACTATTTTCACCTCCACTACCAAAATAATCTGTTGATGATTCACCATCAACTATAAAATCCACATAAACTTCTCCATCCTAGTCCCACACCTTGCTCTCTTCAAACACTGTATCCCTGCTAACAACAATTTTGTTTGAGGCTGGATCATACAACCTGTATGCCTTGCTTCCATCCTCAACCCCAAAATACACTAGCTTCCTGCTTCTATCATCAAGTTTCTTCAGGTGTGGTGTAACAACCTTGGCATGAGTTGTACACCCAAACACCTTCAAATGTTCCAAACTTGGCTTCCTTCCGGTCCAAGTTTCATGTGGTGTCTTATCACCCAATACCTTGGTAGGTAACCTATTGAGAAGATAAACAGCATGCCTAATAGCTTCTGCCCAGTATCTCCCTGGAACTTTCATGCTCTTCAGCAATGCTCTAGCCATATCCATGACTGTCCTGTTTCTTCTCTCAACTACTCCATTTTGTTGGGGAGTAAATGGAGCAGTAAACTATCTCTTGATCCCTGCTTGTTCACACACCTCTGCAAACAAACCAGATAGGAATTCCCCTCCCCTATCTGACCTGAGAGTCTTGATTCTGCACTCTGTCAGGTTTTCAACTTCTACCTTGTACTTTATAAAAGCAGCAAGTGCTTGATCTTTGCTCTTAAGCATGTGCACTTTCATCCACCTTGAGTGATCATCAACCAGCAGCATGAAGTATTTATTCCCTCCTGCTGTTTCTGGTGAAATTGGACCACACAGATCCACATGGACCAATTTGAGCTTCTCTTCTGCTTGCCACTGAGTAGCTCTAGGAAAGCTTGCTCTTGTTTGTTTGGCTGTCAGACAGTCACTGCACACTTGTTCAGGGTGACTAATGACAGGAACCCCAAAAGCCATTCCTTTCCCCACCAATTGTTTCAAGGATCTA
>NW_027096524.1:0-40000 GCF_019320115.1 Miscanthus floridulus | reverse complement strand
TTTGCAGAAATATCATGTGAATTACTTACCTGCCGCAGTAAAAGACGAGAACACAATGACCATTAAAAATATCATTGTTTAGAGATATAGATAATTTTATAGTTTCTTAATTTTTTTTGTTTATAAAATGAGAAATTTATAGTGTATTAAAAAATGAGTATAGAGAGTAGATGGCAACTCCTTCCGGGTCCTCGGCCTCTCATGGGTTTCCAAAGCGACTTAGGCCGGGCCTCCCTCTCATTCCATGCGGCAAGTGTCGTGATGAGACGAAGATTGTGATGGAGTACCGAGTGAAGAAGGAGGGTCCCAACAAGGATCGTATCTTCTACAAGTGTCCGGATCACAATGTGAGTTATTTTATCGTATTTAATGATTATGGTTAGTTTATACCTATTTTCAAGATGGTTGTGATTAAAGTTCTAATTTTTTGTTTTAATTTCAGTGGGATGGTAGTGGACGATGTTCAGGCTTCTACTGGGAGAAAGAGTATGTTCAACTCATGCCAGTGCCATCTTCTTCCTTGCGTTCTTCGCCGATTCCTCTCCCCCTGCGCCCACGCCACTTGGCCCGCCACACCAAGGACGCCGCCGCCACCCCGCCCGACGCCGGTCGTCGCCACCGCCTCGCGCGCGTCCACGGTCCCCACGCCACCCCGCACGCCGATGACCTCGCGGCGCCAGCTGCTGCCCGGCCGCCCCGGCCAGACGCGCGGGCCACACCGGTACCGTACCCTCGCACGTTGACATGGCGCGACGATGAGACCACCAACGCGCGCGGCTTCCTCTCCTCCATTCCCGAGGTACGCTGCTTGCTCCATTCCATCTCCAGGCTACCGTGACCGCAACAGATCGATGATGAGGTGCACGTTGTGCTTGCTCCACTCCATCTCCATGCATGACACATGTTTAGGCAAGTTCACTCATGGTAACCGTACGTACTGTTGTTCACGTTTTCTTTTCCTACGTGCATGCTCCTCTATTGATACAGTAGCTACTGAAACTTTGGTTGTCACTTTGGTTTGCATATGTACGTACATCAACAAATGTGTGTATCGATCACAAACCCAAACGTACTGATCACTTCACTGGATATACTTAACTAATTTTCATGGCACGTCGCACACGGCGTTCAGACGGGCATTATTCTCTGTCGCGCTAACTATTATAAGAAAGAAAGCACCAAAGGAACAGAAAAAAATTCCAGTGTGTACGCGCCATCTATAAGCGCCATGCGTTTCTATGTATAAGCGCCATGCGTTTCTATGTATACGACGGAGCACCACCGCCCTCGTTCGCCCTAGGGTTTATACGGCGGAGCACCGCCGCCCTTGTTCACCCTAGGGTTTAGGGTTTATACGGCAGAGCACCGCCGCCCTCGTTCGCCCTAGGGTTTAGGGTTCCGCCGCCCTCGTTCGATCATTTTTGGTGGGTGAAGGTTGGTTTGTATGATAAGAAGAATCAGGAAGCGAGTAGGTTTTGGCGGAACGCAGATCTTACGAATCGTCAGTCCGAGTGCTTGCTTTTTGGTTCGGGGTCTACTTTGGGGGTTTTGGACGATGTTGATGATGTGGATGTTATAGACTTTATTTTTGGGCAAGGGCGCCTGAGTCTGGATGCTGAGGGGGAGCTGAATAGGTCGAAGCCTGAGCCATTGGAGCTTGATAAGTGTGACCATCGGCATATGTACCACGCGAGGGTTTTGGAAGGTGACTTGCCTTTGGTTCCCGTGGCACCCGTTCTTTGGGAGCCAATTGTAAGGGTCGAGGGGCTAGGCGAGGGTGAGGGTTTGCAGGTGGTTGTGGTTGATATAGCTGAGTCTATGAAGGGTGTAGCAGATGAAGTGGTTGAGAGTGCGCTTGAAAATATAGTTATGGAGATGGCGAGGGATATGGCATGCGAGGTGTGTTTTGAAGAGGATGCTCCCGATGTCTGGGAGTTCCAACGCCAAGGGTCGACTTGATGTCTATTTTTTATCGATGTAACGTGTGTTGTTATATTTGTTGTAAATTTGGCGTGTTGTTGTGAACCTCTTCAAGGGTTCCAATCATTGTAAACATTATTTGGAGCTGTTTACTTGACGAGTCAGGATGCAGTGCGATTTTGTTGTCACTTTGGTTTGCAGCAACACCCCCCCTTTTCTTTTAGGCAAGGCTCATCGTTTATTGTTCTCAGAAACTTGACGCGCAATGATGCCCCCGTTTCTTTTAGGCGAGGCTCGCTATTTTCCGTTTAATAAAACCTAATGCGTAGCGACGCCCCCCTTTTGTTTCAGGCGGGACCGCCGCCAAAACCTACTCGCTTTCTGATTCTTCTTATCATACAAACCAACCTTCACCCGCCAAAACCTACTCGTTTAGGGTTTAGGGTTTATACGGCGGAGCACCGCCACCCTAGAATTGCGTCCGTGACCGAGGGGCAAGATTTAATAATGCATATTGTTCGTAGATTTTACGCATGTAAGCAAAGATTTGACGTACTATATATTGGTTTTGTTTTTTGAAGCTAGATGGCCGACCCGAGAAACATGGATGAGGAGGAGTTGATGATGAATTTGATCAACACTGGCACTCAAGTTGCCGGCGATGATGGTGCTAAAAATAACGTGCAAGAGGATGCAGATGACGGGAGTCAGTACTTAGCTCTTGAACAAAATGAGCAATAACATATTGGCCAAGTATATATTTTTTATTATTAGCTATATATATTATCATATGTCTTATGTGTGCTCATGACATTAAAAATAATGTTTATGTTTTGTAGCCCTCTGGATCGACATCAACAACTACAACGAAGAGTAAAAATGTTCGAGGTCCCAAAAAGCCATTGGAGGGCCGCTTCATCATCTCGGAGTTCAATGTGGATACAGGCGAACCGGGGAGGCCAAATAAAATGAAATTCGTGCACCACTGTGGTTACCTTGTATGGGACCGGCTCCCGATCAGTACCCGCAAATGGAAGAAGAAGACCAATGCTCCTCATATCAGTTTTGTCTCCGATCATGACAAGATGTTAATTTGGAAAGATGTCTTGGTATATTTCACGCTCCAAACAGATGGTTATGATGATATAATAGATGGTGATGAATTGAAGGAGCGAGTTAGGGATTGGGCAATGAAGAAGATGGCCACCCAGTTTCAGACTTGGAAGAAACACCTATACACGACGTATGTCAAGAAGAACATAGCACCAGATTTTACTGTCCTAGGCCCGATCTCAAAGCAGAGGCCCTATTGGGATGAGTTTGTACAGTACAAGACGTCAGAAGAGGGTGTGAGTCGGGTGATAAAGAACCAACGTAATGCCCAACAGAAGACATACCACCATAACTTGGGATCAGGTGGCTACCCGACTGCCATTAAGAAGTGGAACAAAATGGAAGCAGACCTTCTTGCCAAGGGTATCACACTAGAATCACTCGAGTGGGGAGAGCGTGCAAAGAATTGGTTTTTCGCTCATGGGGGAACACTGGACTAGGAGACAGGGAAGTGCGTTTATGGCGCAAGACTGCAAGAAGCAGCAGAAAGATTGTTTTATGCTCAGAGAGCTACTGCTAGTGGTGCGTTCAGGCCCAACAGAGAGAAGGATGAACTGACATACGCCATCGGGACTATTGAACACGGTGGCTGAACTAGAGGCAAAGGAAGTGTCTCGTAGGAGCATGGATTCCCTCAGGACAGACCTTCCTACAGAAGCCGTCAGAGAAAGAAGGAAGAAGAGGCACAACGGCTGCAGAGGTTGGAGGAAGCGGTGCGTGAAGCACAGGAGCGGGAAAAAACCTTGAAGCGAGAATGCAGGAGGAAATCAGAAGGCAAGTGCAAATAGCAGTGAGTGCAAGCAAGCAGACATCAGAGCCAGGAATCAACATTAGCCAATCTGTTCAGTTGAAAAGTAGCTGCGCTTCCACAGAGATACCAAATCAAGGGGACACAGGACTGCGCTTCCCTGTGGATGATGTCACTGAACCTTGTACATCGTGTGAGCTACACATTCCGAAGGGGAATTCTACAATCAAGGTGGCTATCGGTCTTGTTAATCCTATCGACCGAACCAAGACACCAAGGATTCATGGGAATATAATCCAAGAAGGATATGCTACCATCTCGGTAGATAAAGCTGAAAAAGGTTTTAGTGATTTGCCTCTTGACATTCCTGGAGGTGATGGCGAGAAGACTCTAGGAGAAGCAGAGAAGACATTCATTCTATGGCGCAAGTGCTACATCATCATTCCAGGGATGTCGCCTCCACCTCCTCCTGAACTACCTCACCATAGGTGCGAATGAAAACACTACATCATTAATTTATATTGGCTTAAATAATTAACAATCTACTCATAATAATATGTCATTCCTTTTTTTGTATCAGATCCTCCCCCAACCTAAATCCAATTGTTCAATCGCCAGATCATCATAGTGCTCTGTATGATGACAATGTGTTGGAAGGCGAGGCTGCATCCACACCATCTCCAAGGAGGTCTCCAACGCCACAGCCACCACCTCCAAGGAGGTCTCCAACGCCGCTGCCACCACCTCCAAGGAGGTCTCCAATGCCTCCCCCGCCCCCGCCTACCAAGAAGCCAAGTACTAGCAAGAGGCCAGCCCCACAAACGAAGAACCAGTCCCCGCTGGCAAAGAAAGCCACCGTGAAACCAAGGGCTATTACCAAAATAATATCTGAAGAGAAGGAAGAAGTAACTGATGCATATAAAAAAGATATGTCCAGATTCTATGACAAACTTAAAAAGAATCAAGAAGCAAGGAGAAACCCGGAGAAACTGTACTTCTTCGTAGCTCCAGATATTCTAAGAAAAAAAGGTGGCTTCTTACATGCAACAACAGCGGGAATCTCGTAAGCCGTCCAAATCAACGTTAACGGACTATGACCGCACTCTCACCAAGTCAATTGAGGCGACACAGAAAAAGAAGCGGGCAGGGAAAGGAGTTGCACAACTCGGACAACAATCGCACCAATCAGTCCCCCGCTAGTTGTTGGTAACGAATATGGTTCGAATTTAGGATTAATGCATCAGGCAAACATACCTCCGGATGTCGATTTGGATCACCTTGGTGAATTTATTGATGAGACTGGTCTCGACCTTTACCAGATGTTTGGTGATGGAAACATTGAGAGTGTGGCGGAGGTTGATATTTGGAAGAAAAAATTTGTACTAGGCCAGAGTCTATACAACCCTCAAGCCTTATGTGATCTGGGGACGCAAATGTACCTGCTAAACAAGTGGTACATGCAGGCGTCTACCGGTGGAGACTTCTGCGTTGGTGTCAGAATTAGAGACGAACATTGGTTCCGTGGCGATGATGTTATGTATGTTGACTTTGCAGAATTTCATCAACTATGCCACCTGACCACTCTGGACAAAGTTATCATTAGCTGCTATTGCCTGTAAGTAATAATTCTTTCGATCTATTATTAAACTCATCATATGTGTGTATATGTATATAAATTATCCTAACAAATACTATATATATGCATATTTACAATGACAGAGCTCAGAAAGGAAGGCTGCAATGAAATTGGTTTTGTTGATCCCCATATAGTATTCAAAGACCCAGTTACTCCAAAGACTAATTGGAAGTCTGAGTCAGAGAGTAACCTCATGAACTTCTTAGTGAACCAACGCCACAAGAAGGATATACTCTTTCCCTACAACTTCAAGTGAGTATTAATAATGTCGATCATCCTTAATGGCTCATATGTTGATTCTAGTTAATTAATGAGTGTTATGCGTTATATCCTATAAACACATGCAGCAATCATTGGATATTGATGGACATCGATCTGGTGAAAAGTCACTTGATAATCTATGACTCGATGAGAAAACCACAACAAGACTACCAAGATATGATAGATATTATCCAGAGGTAATTTCGGTATCTCTAGCAACTATATATATGCACAAACATGATGATTAACTATATCTGATGACGTGGCAAATTTTTTATTGGGCAGTGTTTGAAAAACCTTTATTGAGAAGCAACACATGGAAAAATGCAAAGCCCCACTGAATGTAATCCCTTTGAAAGTAAGTCCCCTAAATTGCATCATCTTTATTAATTAAACATATAGCTTTCACCGGATCACCAGATTGGATGACAAATCTTTTTCTCGTAAAGTGGTGTCTGAGGCAGGAACAGGGGAACAACTACTGTGGTTACTATGTTTGCAAGTTTATCAAGGTGGTCTCCCAAAGAATTCCTACAGAGAGACTCAAAGTAGGTTAAAAATACACTATATATTCATTTAATTATTATTATTGATTGTGTTACTATGTCTTTATATATATATATATATATATATATATATATATATATATATATACACATACATATATTAATTAGTACGGCAAGGCTAATGCTTAGGCAATGGCCAAATGACTATTTCTGCCAACTCTGTGTGAGGAACCTGGAGACGGTCTCACACCTCTTTCAAGAATGCGGCTACTCGAGGAGTGTCTGGGACATGGTGGGCTCCTGGATCTCGGCGGCCGCTCTAAGGCCGACACACTAGACACAGACGAAAGATCTGGGACAATGGTATGCTGACATGGCCAACAGTGGAACAAGAGATGCAAGAGAAGGGGTACGCTCGATGATCATGCTGATAGCCTGGGAAATATGGAAGGAAAGGAACAATCAGGTGTTTCAAAGATCCTCGAGAACGCTGGAGTAAGTTTTCAGAGCCATACAAGATGAAGCAAGGACGTGGGTACGGGCCGGAAATAGAGGACTAGAAGAACTGCTGCCTCCACTGGAGCAGCCTCCTGTAGATGCTATAAATCCTATGTAAGATGCAACTCTAAAACGTAGGGGTGGCATGACTCTCACTGGGATGTGAAAGCCATGCAATTTGGCGATCCTTGTGCCAAACCTTTGTAAATAATATGCTCTTCCCTTATCAATGAAAGCCGGTAACGGATCTTTCGAAAAAAAAATTGTTGTAATATTTCATTTTCTGATTATTGAGCAGAGTATGGATCATTTGGGAAGGATGTGTTCAGCTTTGGAATCATGCTTCTTGAAGTGTTCACCGGAAAGGGACCCACCGATCCCATGTTCATAGGAGATCTAAGCATCAGGGTGTGGGTTCGTCAAGCATTCCTGTCAGAGATTGTCCATGTTCTGGACGATAAGCTCCTGCAAGGTCCTTCCTCTGCTGACTGTGATCTGAAGCCCTTGGTTCCACCAATCTTTGAGATGGGTTTGCTCTGCTCCGGTGATGCACCTCACCGAAGATTATCGATGAGCGATGTTGTAGTGACACTGAAGAAAGTAAAAAATGGTTATATCAAATCCATGCCAGCAATGAGGACTGAAGCTGCCC
Source organism: Miscanthus floridulus (assembly GCF_019320115.1). Classification (NCBI taxonomy): domain Eukaryota; kingdom Viridiplantae; phylum Streptophyta; class Magnoliopsida; order Poales; family Poaceae; genus Miscanthus; species Miscanthus floridulus. The sequence continues at coordinate 32,666 of NW_027096524.1, read as the reverse complement.
AGTGATCTCCCTTATCTGTATATCTCTGTTCTGTTCTTTCGCTTTTGCACTAGCAGAACAGGACCAGCTGCAGCAAACTCTTGCACATCTAACCTACATTCTCCTTAGTCCATTAACGAGTGTGTGTTCTGTTCATGCTTTCTCTTAGTTGCTGAGTTTGAGAGATGTTTGTGTACTGTGAACTGGAGATTTAATCATTGTGCCTACTGCAGCTGAAACCCTGGACAATCTATTTTCACTAGCACCCAAACCTTTTACAGTGGTGGGCATAAAGCCTATGTAAAATGAGATTTAATCGGGGTGTGCTTCTGTAGCTGAAATCATGGTGGTAATTGTTTGCAAGATTCTATTTTGCAAGGTTCAGGGCGGACATAGTTGTTGCACATCCGAGGAGCACTGATTGCTACTTCGGTTTTGCAAAATTATGAGCTGAATGAGAGGATGCAAACCAAGCTTCCTTCTGCTGACAAAAAACAAACCAGTGCTGGTGAAGCTCATGCAGCTCAGGTGGATAGATTGGTACCACGATCTTGAATTTGCCTTGGTCATCTAGAGAGCCAATAAGAAATAAGATATGACAGTTGTGATCCATCCGTGCGAGGCACCCGAAAACCACAGTTGAAGACCAAGGAGGAGAAAACCACGGAGGAGACCAGCTCTCTGCTCCTCACCGAGGAGACCATCAAGTGTACCTCCGGAACAAAATTCACAAACTACTGCGAGTCTCTTGCTGCATGCACCGACGAGGGTGACCAGGTTTTTGCGTCGAAACCTTTTGTGCATTTGGACCTACATGACATGATGAGAAGGAACGAAAATACGTCGATAGTTTTAAAGAGTGGTAACACATATGTATATTTGCTACTCCCTCTATTTTAAATTATAAGATATTTGATTCTTTTAGATATATTATTTTTGTTATACAATACCAATATATCTAGAAAAGCCAAAACGTCTTATTTGGACGAAAAATTAGATGCAGAGAAAATTTCCTCTTTAATAATATTATTAGTTATAGATATAGATAAAGTTTATTCTTATTAGAACCTAAGATCAGCTGATTTGGCCTAACAAATCAAACCGTGAATTGAATTTTAAATAGTTTCTTATCAAATTTAATACAAAAAAATGTGTCATCAAGCTACATATTATTGCCAATATATATTAACTAATACATGTATGTGTCATGGTTATCAATAAAACAAATTATATCTTTTAAACTTTATAAAAAGTATAAGACATAAATAGGTATGTAACATTCTGTCGCCGCTTTCCATGATCATTTGGTGTTTTTTCTTCCGTTGCAACACACAGACATATTTGCTAATTATTAATAGATTATCATGTAGCAGGTTTGGTATAGTGTTTGTTTTTTGTTCTGGAGTTGAACCAGGTTGTTGCGGTGTAGTGTCCGAGGCGTTTTTGGGATGAAGCTGCTTCCACTGCTTGCTATCTTATTAATCGTTCACCCTGCATTACTCTTGGTAAGAAAACTCCAATTGAGGTATGGTCTGGTTCTCCAGCTGATTATTCGCAATTGAGAGTTTTTGGTTGTACTGCTTATGCTCATGTTGATAATGGTAAATTGGAGCCTAGAGCTGCTAAATGCATATTTCTTGGTTATCAACCTGATGTTAAAGGATATAAATTGTGGAATCCCTAGGCTCGGAAGGTTGTGCTTAGGGCATGTACAACCCAGAGACAGGTGGTCGTCCGCAAGAGCCTAGAATCCGACGTAAAGACACTTTAAAAGACAAGTCGCACAACCCATAGATAGTGACTTGTCTGCAAGCTGTTTAATGCTTTGAATGTAGCCAAGATTAATCATGAATAGCACTTTGTAAACCATTGTGTTGCTATAAGATGGAAAATTGCTAAGCAAAAATTAAGAAAAAATTAGTACAAAGAAATAGATTGCATAGTATTGTGTTACAACAATTCAGTTCATTCTAAAGAAGGGGGCAGCAATTTTAGATTATGAATCAGATCGGACCCATAAAAAATGTGAGATGCAGCATCAGGAAGTAAAACATCACCTAGTGGCTGACTGCACTCATTTTCTCAGATGTATGTCACACTCATGTTTTCTCAGATGTGTATTACTTTCACACCATAAAGAAAACGGAAAACTGAATCTGAATATAATAGAGCAGGAGCTGTGTTCAATCAGCAATAACACCATATGATAGCTTCGAATACACAAATGAACGAACACCTTGAAGGCTAGGGTGCGGAAGAGGTGCGGAGGCAGTAGAGAGCGGCCGGTCCTGGCCGGTTCCTGCGGCGGCGGCGGCACCCCATCTGAGCGGCGCGACAGAGGTGGCGCCTACGGCGGAGACGAGAAGGACGCGTTGAGCTGGATGCTGTGGGGACGTTGGGAGACCGTCGGCGAGGTCGGAGAGGATGACGCGACAACGCCCTCCTACGAGCGCCAAAACCAGAACCCCGCGCGCCCGGGATCCACGCGCCTTCGAGTTGATGAGGCGACCGTACAATGGCGACTCGAGCCGGCGACTCCACCTCAGGCCACGGGCTCTCTCCGTCGTCTCGCGAGACGACGATGGCCCCGTCTCTTCGAGTTGGCAGGGGGGTTTCCGCAAAAATGACATCACGGAGACGGGTTCAAGAGGCCCGTTGTACATGCCCTTAGTAGGATTGTTATCTTTAATGAATCTGCTATATTTTATGACAACCTATCTATTGATGCTCTTGTTGAGGGAGAGAAAATAAGTGTGCAGGTGGAGCACTTAATTGATGCACCAGATGTTGATAATGTTGTTGTCCAAGATCTACCTATTGCTTAAATTTCTCCAATTGTTGATGATTCTTCTATTGTTGAGCATTCTTCTCTAGTTGTCCAACCTCCACAACGTTCGCTGCTGATAGGGCTTGAAGGCAGCCCAAACCAGTTAAAAGGTTAATTGAAGAATGCAATGTTGCTTATGCTATGAGGCTTGCTTTTGGGCGGTGGCTTCGGCTTGGGCGGAGTATGGATGAGTGGTGACCGCACACGGCACAGGATCTCGTCACCGAACTTGAGCAGCCGACGTTGGGCTTCACCTGGCGATGGGGTGATGTCTGGGATGGCTGTCGCGCCTGAGCCCGCTGGCGTTCCACAGATGCTGGCCGTGTCCAGGCCGTGGGCGCCATTGCCCTGTTCCCGGACGACAGGCGGCTCCTGAACGTCCTCACCCTCGGGTGTCACTGGCTCCCTCATGTCGTGAACTGGGGCATCAGCTGGGTTATATAATAATATATATTATATATAATATAATAATATATAAGATATATAATATATATATATATATATATATATATATATATATATATATATGCATGAATGCATCATATATATATTTACATGCATGCATGCATATGTGTATTTTACATTATATTATTTTATGTGCATATATTACAAAAGATTGTATTACAGTTGTTGTGATATAACAAGTTTCCTCTCATCCTCTAGCTTGGCTTCCATGGCAGTGTTGGGTCGAAGTAGAACTCGCCCTTGGAATCGATGCCCTGGTCATTAAAAAATCCGCCTATAGACTCTTGAATTGCTTTGATTTAGTTTTGTCGTATGACCTTTTCCTCCAACCATCGAGCCTACAGGTTTGAATTAAAGAAAAATAAATTAATATATGTACATATATATATATATATATATATATATAAAGACATAGTAACACAATCAATAATAATAATTAAATGAATATATAGTGTATTTTTAACGTACTTTGAGTCTCTCTGTAGGAGTTCTTTGGGAGAGCTCCTTGATAAACTTGCAAACATAGTAACCACAGTAGTTGTTCCCCTGTTCCTGCCTCAGACACCACTTTACGAGAAAAAGATTTGTCATCCAATCTGGTGATCCGGTGAAAACTATATGCTTAATTAATAAAGTTGATGCGATTTAGGGGACTTACTTTCAAAGGGATTACATTCAGTGGCGCTTTGCATGTTCCCATGTGTTGCTTCTCAATAAAGGTTTTCCAAACACTGCCCAATAAAAAATTTGCCACGTCATCAGATATAGTTAATCATCATGTTTGTGTGTATATATAGTTGCTAGAGATACCGAAATTACCTCTGAATAATATCTATCATATCTTGATAGTCTTGTTGTGGTTTTCTCATCGAGTCATAGATTATCAAGTGACTTTTCACCAGATCGATGTCCATCAATATCCAGTGATTGCTGCATGTGTTTATAGGATATAACGCATAACACTCATTAATTAACTAGAATCAACATATGAGCCATTAAGGATGATCGACATTATTAACACTCACTTGAAGTTATAGGGAAAGAGTATATCCTTCTTATAGCGTTGGTTCACTAAGAAGTTCATGAGGTTACTCTCTGACTCAGACTTCCAATTAGGCTTTGGAGTAACTGGGTCTTTGAATACTATATGGGGATCAACAAAACCAATTTCATTGTAGCCTTTCTTTCTGTGCTCTGTCATTGTAAATCTGCATATATATAGTACTTGTTAGGATAATTTATATGCATATACACACATATGATGAGTTTAATAATAGATCAAAAGAATTATTACTTACAGGCAATAGCAGCTAATGATAACTTTGTCCAAAGAGGTCAGGTGGCATAGTTGATGAAATTCTGCAAAGTCAACATACATAACATCATCGCCACGGAACCAATGTTCATCTCTAATTCTGACACCAATGCAGAAGTATCCACCGGTAGACGCCTGCATGTACCACTTGTTTAGCAGGTATATTTGCGTTCCCAGATCACCTAAGGCTTGAGGGTTGTATAGACTCTGGCCTAGTATAAATTTTTTCTTCCAAATATCAACCTCCGCCGCACTCTCAATGTTTCCATCACCAAACATCTGGTAAAGGTCGAGACCAGTCTCTTCAATAAATTCACCAAGGTGATCCAAATCGATATCCGGAGGTATGTTTGCCTGATGCAGTAATCCTAAATTCAAACCATATTCATTACCAACAACTAGCGGGGAGACTGATTGGTGCGATTGTTGTCCGAGTTGTGCAACTCCTTTCCCTACCTACTTCTTTTCCTGTGCCGCTGCAATTGACTTGGTGAGAGTGAGGTCATAGTCCATTAACGTTGATTTGGACGGCTTACGAGATTCCCGCTGTTGTTGCTGGTAAGAAGCCACCTTTTTTCTTAGAATATCTAGAGCTACGAAGAAGTACGGTTTCTCTGGGTTACTCCTTGCTTCTTGATCCTTTTTAAGTTTGTCATAGAATCTAGACATGTCTTTTTTATATGCATCAGTTACTTCTTCCTTCTCTTCAGATATTATTTTGGGAATAGCCCTTTCTTTCAGGGTGGCTTTCTTTGCCGGCGGGGGCTGGTTCTTCATTTGTGGGGCTGGCCTCTTGCTAGCACTTGGCTTCTTGGTAGGTGGGGGCGGGGGAGGCGTTGGAGGCCTCCTTGGAGGTGGTGGCAGCGGCGTTGGAGACCTCCTTGGAGGTGGCGGCTGCGGCGTTGGAGACCTCCTTGGAGATGGTGTGGATGCAGCCTCGCCTTCCAACACATTGTCATCGTACAGAGCACTATGATGATCTGGCGATTGAATAATTGGACTTAGGTTGGGGGAGGATCTGCTACAAAAAAGGAATGACATATTATTATGAGCAGATTGTTAATTATTTAAGCCAATATAAATTAATGATGTAGTGTTTTCATCCGCACCTATGGTGAGGTAGTTCAGGAGGAGGTGGAGGCGACATCCCGGGAATGATGATGTAGCGCTTGCGCCATAGAATGAATGTCTTCTCTGCTTCTCCGAGAGTCTTCTCGTCATCACCTCCAGGAATGTCAAGAGGCAAATCACTAAATCCTTTTTCAGCTTTATCTACCGAGATGGTAGCATATCCCTCTTAGATTATATTCCCATGAATCCTTAGTGTCTTGGTTCGGTCGATAGGATTAACAAGACCGATAGCCACCTTGATTGTGGAATTCCCCTTCGGAATGTGTAGCTCACACGATGTACAAGGTTCAGTGACGTCATCCACAGGGAAGTGCAGTCCGGTGTCCCCTTGATTTGGTATCTCCGTGGAAGCACAGCTGCTTTTCAACTGAACAGATTGGCTAATGTTGATTCTTGGCTCTGATGCCTGCTTGCTTGCACTTGCTGCTATTTGCACTTGCCTTCTGATTTCCTCCTGCATTCTCGCTTCAAGGTTTTTTTCCCGCTCCTGTGCTTCACGAACCGCTTCCTCCAACCTCTAGAGCCGCTGTGCCTCTTCTTCCTTCTTTCTCTGGCGTCTTCTGTAGGAAGGTCTGTCCTGAGGGAATCCATGCTCCCACAAGACACTTCCTTTGCGTCTAGTTCGGCCACCATGTTCAATAGTCCCGATGGCATATGTCAGCTCATCCTTCTCTCTATTGGGCCTGAACGCACCACTAGCAGTAGCTCTCTGAGCATAAAACAATCTTTCTGCTGCTTCTTGCAGTCTTGCACCATAAACACACTTCCCTGTCTCCTGGTCCAGTGTTCCCCCATGAGCGAAAAACCAATTCTTTGCACGCTCTCCCCCACTCGAGTGATTCTGGTGTGATACCCTTGGCAAGAAGGTCTACTTCCATTTTGTTCCACTTCTTAATGGTAGTCGGGTAGCCACCTGATCCCAAGTTATGGTGGTATGTCTTTTGTTGGGCATTACGTTGGTTCTTTATCACCCGACTCACACCCTCTTCCGACGTCTTGTACTATACAAACTCCCCCCAATAGGGCCTCTGCTTTGAGATCGGGCCTGGGACAGTAAAATCTGGTGTTATGTTCTTCTTGACATACGTCGTGTATAGGTGTTTCTTCCAAGTCTGAAACTGGGTGGCCATCTTCTTCATTGCCCAATCCCTAACTCACTCCTTCAATTCATCACCATCTATTATATCATCATAACCATCTGTTTGGAGCGTGAAATGTTCCAAGACATCATTCCAAATTAACGTCTTGTCACGATCGGAGACAAAACTGATATGAGGAGCATTGGTCTTCTTCTTCCATTCACGGGTACTGATCGAGAGCCGGTCCCGTACAAGGTAACCACAGTGGTGCATGAATTTCGTTTTATTTGCCCCCCCCGGTTCGCCTGTATCCACATTGAACTCCGAGATGATGAAGCGACCCTCCAATGGCTTTTTGGGACCTCGAACATTTTAACTCTTCATTGTAGTTGTTGATGTCGATCCAGAAGGCTACAAAACATAAACATTATTTTTAATGTCATGAGCACACATAAGACATATGATAATATAAATAGCTAATAATAAAAAATATATACTTGGCCAATATGTTGTTACTCATTTTGTTCAAGAGCTAAGTACTGACTCCCGTCATCTGCATCCTCTTGCACATTATTTTTAGCACCATCATCGCCGGCAACTTGAGTGCTAGTGTTGATTAAATTCATCATCAACTCCTCCTCATCCATGTTTCTCGGGTTGGCCATCTAGCTTCAAAAAACAAAACCAATATATAGTACGTCAAATCTTTGCTTACATGCGTAAAATCTACGAACAATATGTATTATTAAATCTTGCCCCTTGGTCACGGACGCAATTCGCCACACTAGGGCGAACTACGTCGCTACTAGGGTGAATTAGGGCTATACATAAACAGCCGAGGGCGAATTGCGTCGGTGACTAGGGCGAACCGCATCGGTGACATCACCAACGCGGTTCGCCCTAGCCACCAACGCAATTCGCCCTAGTATGATTGTTTAGCGTTAACAATAACGATAATACGAATGTTGATTGACTAGGCCGCGAGAGAGGGCGGTGTGACGAGAGTGGCGGTGCTCCGCTCCATCGTATATATGTTTGTACACACGGGTGAACGAGGGCGGCGGTGTTCCGCCATATAAACCCTAAACCCTAGGGCGAATGAGGGCGACGGTGCTCCGCCGTATAAACCCTAAACCGTAGGGCGAACGAGGGCAGCGGTGCTCCGCCGTATAAACCCTAACGAGGGCGGCGGTGCTCTGCCGTATAAACCCTAAACATCGTGGAGCTAGCCGAGGAGTGAACTTCTTCTTAGCGACCGCGCCGCACGTCGTGGACGACTGCCTCGGCATCGTGCAGCTTCTTAGCGACGGCACCATGACGCGCTCCGCGAAGTACTCCACGCTCCCTCTCTAGGGTGAGGTGCCGTCCAACCTGCCCGTCCAGTGGAAGGACGTCATCTACAACGCCGCGCATGCGCTCCGCCTTCGCATGTATAGGCCCACCGACGACAACACGACGACGGCCAATAATAAGCTGCCGGTGCTCGTCTACTTCCACGGCGGCGGCTTCTGCCTGTGCAGCTTTGAGCTGCCCCACTTCCATACCGACGTGCTCAGGCTCGCCGCGGAGCTCCCGGCGCTCATGCTCTCCATCGACTACCGCCTGGCGCCCAAGCACCACCTCCCCGCAACGCACCGTGATGCCGAGGCCGTCCTGTCGTGGCTCCGTGCCCAGGCCAAGGCCGACCCGTGGTAGGCCAACGACTCAGCCGACCTAGGCAGGCTGTTCATCTGCGGCGACTCAGCCGGCGGCAACATCGCACACCACGTCGCTGTCCGATACGGCAGCGGGTAGCTCGCCCTCGACCCCATCATCCGGATCGCCGGGTGCGTCCTGCTCTGGCCCTTCTTTGCCGCCGAGGAGAGGACGACGCTGTTCGACCAGACGTGGCGCCTGGCGCTGCCCGTCGGCGTGCGACCCAACGGCCAACCCGTTTGGGCCAGACAGCGTCCCACTGGACGACGTCGCCTTCCCACCACTGCTCGTCGTGGACCTGGACCAGGACGTGCTGCACAACCGCATACAGGACTATGCCGCTAGGTTGACAGCGATGGGGAAGCCGAATTTGCCGTGTTGCCGTGTTCAGAGGGGACCAGGGCCACGGGTTCTTCATCTTTGACCCGGAATGCGAAAGCCGAGAGAACTCACCTCAAGACTGCGGAGGCGCGTGCGGTGGAGGGCTCATCGGCGTGAGGTGGGGTGGCGACCGGTGGCGGCGTGAGGAAGAAGAGGAGAAAGGACGGCTGTTCGACGAGGAAGAAGAGGAGGGGATCGATCTACGCCAGGCACTGGCGCATATATACCAGGGAGATTTACTCCCGGTGCTAGCCACCAGCCGGGAGTAAAGGTCCTTTACTCCCGGTGCGTGTTACCAACCGGAAGTAAAGGTACCTTTACTCCCGGTGCTTGTTACCAACCGGGAGTAAACCTTTACTCCCGGTTGGTAACACGCACCGGGAGTAAAGGGTTTTTTTTGGCGGGCCATGAAACAACAGCCCACCTTTACTCCCGGGTGGGCTTCCCACCCGGGAGTAAAGGTGGGTTGCAGTTTCATTTCCCGCCGGGAGTCTTGTTAAATACATAGTAAATTAAATAAAAGGCATAAAATTATTTTGTTAAAAATATGGATTTTTTTTCTTTATTGCACATAGGAAAAATCTATAACCTAACTTTTTTTATTTTTTGTTATAATTATAAAACATAATATAACTAATATTTATTATTTCGTTAATGCAAAAATATAGTGTTTAATTAAAATTATTAAAACTATTGGTTTTGGATAGGAAATTTGTTTTCACATCATTTTAACGTTAATATTTTAATTTTTCATCACTCAATATCCTAATTTAACTTTTCGAGAGAGAAATCCCACCAAATCAAACATTGATTTAATTTGAAACACGACATAATAAACATCTGAATTCACAATTATTACATAATATCTCAAATACACACTACATTAAATCACTATATCATCAAGTGGGCACAGCAGTGAACTTCTTCTTTACGTATGTCCCTTGGTTATGATCGCGTCGTAACCATGGAGTGTCCTCATCATTTACCAAGATGCTAGGGTCTTTGTTCACTTTGAAGGGCGAAATTCGGTCATCCTTTTCATAATCTTCTGACATGTCCGACTTGTCCTCAATTCCCACGATGACTCTTTTCCCTGGAAGAACTATGTGGCGCTTTGGCTCTTTTGTTGAGTCATTATCGTTTTTTCCCTCTTTTTGGTTTGGTAGACATATCATTGACATAGAACACCTGATTCACATCCTTGGCAAGGACGAATGGTTCGTCTTTGTACCCAATATTACTAAGGTCTACTGTTGTCATTCCATACTCATTGTCTACTGTTACCCCCACCTCCGATCACCTTGACCCATTGGCACTTGAACAATGGGATCTTCAAAGTAGGTGCATATTCTAGTTCCCATATTTTATCTATGCGGCCATAATATGTCTGCTTATTCCCATTCGGGTCTGTGGCATCTATGCGGACACCACTATTTTGGTTGGTACTCCTTTTATCTTGGGCTACTGTGTAGAATATGTTCCCATTTATCTCGTACCCTTTGTATGTGATGATATGCCATGATGGTTGCATAGCCAATAAATACAGTTGCTCATGGATGCTCTCATCACCTTGACATTTTTTCGCAACCAACCGCCAAAAGTTTCTATGTGCTTACGTGTAATCCAAGCTTCAGTCTTCCCTGGAAACTCGGATCGTAAGAGATCCTTGTGTGTCTCAATATACGGATCTACCAAAGAGGAGTTCTGTAGAACTGTGTAGTGCGCTTTATTGAAATAATCATCCTCCATACCAATATATGTTTTCCTCCCTAGTGTCCCCTTTCCGCTTAATCTCCCCTCATGTCTCGATTCAGGAACACCAATCGAGTCAAGGTCGGGAATAAAGTCAACACAGAACTCAATGACCTCTTCTGTTCCATAGCCCTTGGTGATGCTTCCTTCTGGGCGAGCATGGTTGTGAACATATTTCTTCAGAACTCCCATGAATCTCTCTAAGGGGAACATGTTGTGTTGGAACACAGGACCGAGAATGAAAATCTCCTTGACTAGGTGAACTAGGAGGTGTGTCATGATATCAAAGAAGGAAGGAGGGAACACCAACTCAAAGCTGACGAGACATTGAACCACATCATTTTGTAGTTTAGCTAGATCAGTTGGATCAATTGCCTTCTGAGAAATTGCATTGAGGAATGCACATAGCTTCACGGTGGCTAGACGTACATTTGGAGGTAGAATTCCTCTCAATGCAACTGGAAGTAATTGCGTCATGAGAACGTGACAGTCATGGGACTTTAAGTTATAGAATTTCTTCTCTGGCACATTTATAATACCCTTTATATTTGAGGAGAATCCAGATGGTACCTTGATGTTGTTTAAGCATTCAAACATGATTTCCTTCTCCTCTTTGCTTAGAGTGTAGCTGGCAGGACATAGGTAATGGCATCCATCATCTGTCTTCTCTGGATGCAGGTTGTCTCTTTCTCTCAAACAACGCAGGTCCTGTCGTGCTTCAAATGTGTCCTTAGGCTTTCCATACACACCCATGAAGCCTAGCAGGTTTACACAAAGATTCTTCGTCAGGTGCATCACGTCGATCGAGCTACGGACCTCTAGGACTTGCCAATAGGGTAGGTCCAAAAATATGGACTTCTTCTTCCACATGGGTGCGTGACCGTTAGTGTCGTTCGGAACAAGTTGGCTGCCATGTCCATTTCCAAAGACGACTTTCACATCATTGACCATATTGAGTACATCGTCACCGGTTCGGTTGCGAGGCTTGGTCAGGTGGTCTGCCTTCCCTTTAAAATGCTTGCCTTTCTTTCTTACGGGGTGATTTGTAGGAAGAAATCGACGATGGCCAAGGTACACGACCTTTCGACATTTTTTCAAGAATACACCTCTAATATCACCGAAGCAGTGTGTGCATGCATTATATCCCTTGTTTGACTGTCCTGAAAGATTACTTAGAGTAGGCCAATCATTGATTGTTACGAACAACAATGCTCGTAGATCAAAGTGTTCCTGTTTGTACTCATCCCACACACGTACACCTTCTTTATTCCACAAAATGAGAAGTTCATCAATAAGTGGTCTCAGGTACACATCGATGTCATTGCTAGGTTGCTTCGGGCCTTGGATGAGCACAGGCATCATAATGAACTTTCGCTTCATGTATAACCAAGGAGGAAGGTTGTAGATACTTAGAGTAACATGCCAAGTGCTATGACTACTGTTCTGCTCTCCAAAAGGATTGATACCATCTGTACTTAAAGCAAACCTTAAGTTTCTTGTGTTATTTGCAAACTCTGGGAATTCTCTGTCGATTGTTCTCCACTGGGACCCATCAGCAGGGTGTCTCAACATATTGTCTACCTTACGGTCTTCTTTGTGCCATCGCAACAATTTTGCATGTTCTTTGTTTCTGAACAGACGTTTCAAGCGTGGTATTATAGGAGCATACCACATAACCTTGGCAGGGATTTTCTTCCGCAGACGTTTGCCCTCAACATCACCAGGGTCATCTCGCCTGATCTTATACCGCGATGCATGGCATACCGGGCATGCATCCAATTTCTCGTACTCTTTGCCACGGTACAGGATGCAGTCATTAGGACATGCATGTATCTTCTCGATTTCTAGCCCCATAGGACAGACAACTTGTTTTGCTTCGTAGGTAGTGGCGGGCAATTCATTGTCCTTCAGAAGCATCTTCTTTTGAATTTTTAGTAACTCTCCAAATCCCTTATCAGATACACCATTCTTTGCCTTCCATTGCAGCAATTCTAGTGTGGTTCCCAACTTTTTCTGCCCTGCATCACAAGTTGGGTATAACAATTTCTTGTGATCTTCTAGCATCCGCTCGAACTTGATCTTCTCCTTTTCACTTTCACATTCTCTTTGTGCGTCACAAATGACCTGACAAAGATCATCAGCAGGCTCATCTTCTGCGGCTACCTCTTCTTTAGCTTCTCCCATTGCAGTATCATTGAAGCACGCACCATCGGGAATAATATCATTGTCGTCCCATTGTTCTTCTTCACCTTCTTCCATTACAACGCCGGTTTCTTCGTGCTTTGTCCAACAAATATAGTTTGGCATGAAACCCGACTTGAACAAGTATGAATGAACAACCCTTGAGTAAGGATATTCCACCGTATTCTTACATATGGCACATGGGCAGTACATGAAACCATCGCGTTTGTTTGCCTCGGCCGCACGTAACAAAGAATGCACGCCGTCAATGAACTCTTGGGAGCGACGATCAGCATTGTACATCCAATGCCGGCCCATCTGCATTACATGACATAAATACCATATTAAAACCTAGATCATAATTAATTATTTATACAACATGCGTGCCACCACAAAAGGTTCAAATTTATGAAAGCATCGCTACAATGTAGACAATCCAAACTACCACTAAAAGAACTAAAGCTAAAATACATTTCAGGAGCACAAGGATTTCGTGACCAATCTCAACTAAAACAGACAGATCCTCCGATTGTGCAACATCTTTGGGCTTCTTCGGCTGGATCACTGCCTCATTAGCTGTCGTATCTACCTGTTGTGCAAGATATTTTTGCACGAGTTCAACATACTCTTCCTCCCAGTAGAAGCCTGAACATCGTCCACTGCCATCCCACTGAAATTAAAACAAAAAATTAGAACTTTAATCACAACCATCATAAAAATAGGTATAAACTAACCATAATCATTAAATACGATAAAATAACTCACATTGCGATCCAGACACTTGTAGAAGATACGATCCTTGTTGGGAGCCTTATTCTTCACTCGGTACTCCATCACAATCTTTGTCAAATCACGACACTTGCCGCATGAAATGAGAGGGAGGCCCGGCCTAAGTCGCTTTGGAAACCCATGAGAGGCCGAGGACCCGGAAGCAGTTGCCATCTACTCTCTATACTCATTTTTTAATACACTATAAATTTCTCATTTTATAAACAAATAAAATTAAGAAACTATAAAATTATCTATATCTCTAAACAATGATATTTTTAATGGTCATTGTGTTCTCGTCTTTTACTATGGCAGGTAAGTAATTCACATGATATTTCCGCAAATTAACAGAAGAATGGGAGTGTACACACATAACAATCGATTATCGTTTATATTTATATATATACTACGTTTGGGTACGGTGATTGACAGACTACTGCGACGATATCGGGATGTGTGAATAAATAACCATCCGTACTAGTTAACCTTGCTTACGTGATTATCTCGGCGAGCATTTCTCAACCGGGCGGCACCGTACTTGGCCATGGAAGAGCTCCGATTCTACGAGGAAGGGAACACGGTCTTCCACGACCGTTGCCGCTCTCCCTCGTAGACTCAAAGCTCCTCCTTGACGTCCGTTACTGCTCGGCAGAGAACATGCTCGCCGAAATGAACACCGTCCGCTAGTTCAACTAGCTACTTTAACCTTCCTTCATGTAAATATGCAAGCTTGAAGTGATTTTGAGCTCAAATTGCTTACAAATGAAAAAAACCACAATAAAGAACCATATATATATATAGTGAACAAAATGGGATAAGACCATGATGAAACATGAGAGTAACCTTTAGAACCGAAGAATCGACGGAGGAATCGAAGAAATCGATGGAGAAAGCTTGAAGTGATTTTGAGCTCAAATTGCTTACAAATGAAAAAAACCACAATAAAGAACCATATATATAGTGAACAAAATGGGATAAGACAATGATGAAACATGAGAGTAACCTTTAGAACCAAAGAATCGACGGAGGAATCAAAGAAATCGATGGAGCTTCGATTCCTCCGTCGATTTCTTCGATTCCTCCGTCGATTCTTCAGTTGTAAAGGTTACCAATCTCATACTCTCATTTTTCACCATTGTCTTATCTCATTTTGTTCACTATATATATATGGTTCTTTATTGTGGTTTTTTTCATTTGTAAGCAATTTGAGCTCAAAATCACTTCAAGCTTGCATATTTACATGAAGGAAGGTTAAAGTAGCTATTAAAAACTAGTATTCACCGTTCATTTGTAGCATGCATAGCACACTTCATTGTTTAGAGATATAGAGAATTTTAGAGTTTTTTAATTTTATTTGTTTATAAAATGAGAAATTTATAGTGTATTAAAAAATGAGTATAGGGACTAGTGCCTCTGACTGGTATGACAGATGCAATGCAAGGCCGTGCAACAGAAAGCAAATCCGTTCTCTTTTGACGATACGCCCGAACAGCCGGGCCTGATAGATTTGGTGGTTGAACGGGTCCGTCGGCCGTCACCGTGCGACTGTACGACAAAGAACGGCATCGATCGACCATAGTATTTTATTGTCCGGAGTCCGGTCCGAGGTGCAATGCAACGCAATGACAATTGACAATGCGTTGCTAGGTCAAAATATGGTCATTTCTATGGACTCCGCGACTAAGCATTTTATTTTAACTTTTTATGAAATGAAAAACTTAGAAAATAGTTAGAAAATTATAGAAAATCCGTACTAGTTGAACTTGCGGACCGTGTTTAACTCGGCGAGCATGTTCTCTGCCGAGCGGTAACAGACATCAAGGAGGAGCTTTGATTCTACAAGGGAGAGCGGCAACGGTCGTGGAAGACCGTGTTCCCTTCCTCGTAGAATCGGAGCTCTTCCTTGACCAAGTACGGTGCCATCCGGTGGAGAAATGCTCGCTGAGATGATCACGTAAGCAAAGTCAACTAGTACGGATGGTTATTTATTAAAACATGTTTTTGAGCTATAAATCCTGCTGGCCGTCTTCTTCCTCCCCGAGCCCGCCTGAGAGCTTAAGTTCAAATTTAAGCAGTGTTCTTGCTCTTTCTCCATCCATTCTTCGATTCCTCCATCGATTTCTTCGATTCCTCCATCGATTCTTCGGTTCTAAAGGTTACTCTCATGTTTCA
Source organism: Miscanthus floridulus (assembly GCF_019320115.1). Classification (NCBI taxonomy): domain Eukaryota; kingdom Viridiplantae; phylum Streptophyta; class Magnoliopsida; order Poales; family Poaceae; genus Miscanthus; species Miscanthus floridulus. The sequence continues at coordinate 16,921 of NW_027096524.1, read as the reverse complement.
TCATTGTCTTATCCCATTTTGTTCACTATATATATATGGTTCTTTATTGTGGTTTTTTTCATTTGTAAGCAATTTGAGCTCAAAATCACTTCAAGCTTGCATATTTACATGAAGGAAGGTTAAAGTAGCTAGTTGAACTAGTGGACGGTGTTCATTTCGGCGAGCATGTTCTCTGCCGAGCGGTAACGGACGTTAAGAAGGAGCTTTGATTCTACGAGGGAGAGCGGCAACGGTCGTGGAAGACCGTGTTCCCTTCCTCGTAGAATCGGAGCTCTTCCGTGGCCAAGTACGGTGCCGTCCGGTGGAGAAATGCTCGCCGAGATGATCACGTAAGCAAGGTCAACTAGTACGGATGGTTATTTATTCACACGTCCCGATATCATCGCAGTAGTCTGTCAATCACCGTACCCAAACGTAGTATATATATAAATATAAACGATAATCGATTATTATGTGTGTACACTCCCATTCTTCTGTTAATTTGCAGAAATATCATGTGAATTACTTACCTGCCGCAGTAAAAGACGAGAACACAATGACCATTAAAAATATCATTGTTTAGAGATATAGATAATTTTATAGTTTCTTAATTTTTTTTGTTTATAAAATGAGAAATTTATAGTGTATTAAAAAATGAGTATAGAGAGTAGATGGCAACTCCTTCCGGGTCCTCGGCCTCTCATGGGTTTCCAAAGCGACTTAGGCCGGGCCTCCCTCTCATTCCATGCGGCAAGTGTCGTGATGAGACGAAGATTGTGATGGAGTACCGAGTGAAGAAGGAGGGTCCCAACAAGGATCGTATCTTCTACAAGTGTCCGGATCACAATGTGAGTTATTTTATCGTATTTAATGATTATGGTTAGTTTATACCTATTTTCAAGATGGTTGTGATTAAAGTTCTAATTTTTTGTTTTAATTTCAGTGGGATGGTAGTGGACGATGTTCAGGCTTCTACTGGGAGAAAGAGTATGTTCAACTCATGCCAGTGCCATCTTCTTCCTTGCGTTCTTCGCCGATTCCTCTCCCCCTGCGCCCACGCCACTTGGCCCGCCACACCAAGGACGCCGCCGCCACCCCGCCCGACGCCGGTCGTCGCCACCGCCTCGCGCGCGTCCACGGTCCCCACGCCACCCCGCACGCCGATGACCTCGCGGCGCCAGCTGCTGCCCGGCCGCCCCGGCCAGACGCGCGGGCCACACCGGTACCGTACCCTCGCACGTTGACATGGCGCGACGATGAGACCACCAACGCGCGCGGCTTCCTCTCCTCCATTCCCGAGGTACGCTGCTTGCTCCATTCCATCTCCAGGCTACCGTGACCGCAACAGATCGATGATGAGGTGCACGTTGTGCTTGCTCCACTCCATCTCCATGCATGACACATGTTTAGGCAAGTTCACTCATGGTAACCGTACGTACTGTTGTTCACGTTTTCTTTTCCTACGTGCATGCTCCTCTATTGATACAGTAGCTACTGAAACTTTGGTTGTCACTTTGGTTTGCATATGTACGTACATCAACAAATGTGTGTATCGATCACAAACCCAAACGTACTGATCACTTCACTGGATATACTTAACTAATTTTCATGGCACGTCGCACACGGCGTTCAGACGGGCATTATTCTCTGTCGCGCTAACTATTATAAGAAAGAAAGCACCAAAGGAACAGAAAAAAATTCCAGTGTGTACGCGCCATCTATAAGCGCCATGCGTTTCTATGTATAAGCGCCATGCGTTTCTATGTATACGACGGAGCACCACCGCCCTCGTTCGCCCTAGGGTTTATACGGCGGAGCACCGCCGCCCTTGTTCACCCTAGGGTTTAGGGTTTATACGGCAGAGCACCGCCGCCCTCGTTCGCCCTAGGGTTTAGGGTTCCGCCGCCCTCGTTCGATCATTTTTGGTGGGTGAAGGTTGGTTTGTATGATAAGAAGAATCAGGAAGCGAGTAGGTTTTGGCGGAACGCAGATCTTACGAATCGTCAGTCCGAGTGCTTGCTTTTTGGTTCGGGGTCTACTTTGGGGGTTTTGGACGATGTTGATGATGTGGATGTTATAGACTTTATTTTTGGGCAAGGGCGCCTGAGTCTGGATGCTGAGGGGGAGCTGAATAGGTCGAAGCCTGAGCCATTGGAGCTTGATAAGTGTGACCATCGGCATATGTACCACGCGAGGGTTTTGGAAGGTGACTTGCCTTTGGTTCCCGTGGCACCCGTTCTTTGGGAGCCAATTGTAAGGGTCGAGGGGCTAGGCGAGGGTGAGGGTTTGCAGGTGGTTGTGGTTGATATAGCTGAGTCTATGAAGGGTGTAGCAGATGAAGTGGTTGAGAGTGCGCTTGAAAATATAGTTATGGAGATGGCGAGGGATATGGCATGCGAGGTGTGTTTTGAAGAGGATGCTCCCGATGTCTGGGAGTTCCAACGCCAAGGGTCGACTTGATGTCTATTTTTTATCGATGTAACGTGTGTTGTTATATTTGTTGTAAATTTGGCGTGTTGTTGTGAACCTCTTCAAGGGTTCCAATCATTGTAAACATTATTTGGAGCTGTTTACTTGACGAGTCAGGATGCAGTGCGATTTTGTTGTCACTTTGGTTTGCAGCAACACCCCCCCTTTTCTTTTAGGCAAGGCTCATCGTTTATTGTTCTCAGAAACTTGACGCGCAATGATGCCCCCGTTTCTTTTAGGCGAGGCTCGCTATTTTCCGTTTAATAAAACCTAATGCGTAGCGACGCCCCCCTTTTGTTTCAGGCGGGACCGCCGCCAAAACCTACTCGCTTTCTGATTCTTCTTATCATACAAACCAACCTTCACCCGCCAAAACCTACTCGTTTAGGGTTTAGGGTTTATACGGCGGAGCACCGCCACCCTAGAATTGCGTCCGTGACCGAGGGGCAAGATTTAATAATGCATATTGTTCGTAGATTTTACGCATGTAAGCAAAGATTTGACGTACTATATATTGGTTTTGTTTTTTGAAGCTAGATGGCCGACCCGAGAAACATGGATGAGGAGGAGTTGATGATGAATTTGATCAACACTGGCACTCAAGTTGCCGGCGATGATGGTGCTAAAAATAACGTGCAAGAGGATGCAGATGACGGGAGTCAGTACTTAGCTCTTGAACAAAATGAGCAATAACATATTGGCCAAGTATATATTTTTTATTATTAGCTATATATATTATCATATGTCTTATGTGTGCTCATGACATTAAAAATAATGTTTATGTTTTGTAGCCCTCTGGATCGACATCAACAACTACAACGAAGAGTAAAAATGTTCGAGGTCCCAAAAAGCCATTGGAGGGCCGCTTCATCATCTCGGAGTTCAATGTGGATACAGGCGAACCGGGGAGGCCAAATAAAATGAAATTCGTGCACCACTGTGGTTACCTTGTATGGGACCGGCTCCCGATCAGTACCCGCAAATGGAAGAAGAAGACCAATGCTCCTCATATCAGTTTTGTCTCCGATCATGACAAGATGTTAATTTGGAAAGATGTCTTGGTATATTTCACGCTCCAAACAGATGGTTATGATGATATAATAGATGGTGATGAATTGAAGGAGCGAGTTAGGGATTGGGCAATGAAGAAGATGGCCACCCAGTTTCAGACTTGGAAGAAACACCTATACACGACGTATGTCAAGAAGAACATAGCACCAGATTTTACTGTCCTAGGCCCGATCTCAAAGCAGAGGCCCTATTGGGATGAGTTTGTACAGTACAAGACGTCAGAAGAGGGTGTGAGTCGGGTGATAAAGAACCAACGTAATGCCCAACAGAAGACATACCACCATAACTTGGGATCAGGTGGCTACCCGACTGCCATTAAGAAGTGGAACAAAATGGAAGCAGACCTTCTTGCCAAGGGTATCACACTAGAATCACTCGAGTGGGGAGAGCGTGCAAAGAATTGGTTTTTCGCTCATGGGGGAACACTGGACTAGGAGACAGGGAAGTGCGTTTATGGCGCAAGACTGCAAGAAGCAGCAGAAAGATTGTTTTATGCTCAGAGAGCTACTGCTAGTGGTGCGTTCAGGCCCAACAGAGAGAAGGATGAACTGACATACGCCATCGGGACTATTGAACACGGTGGCTGAACTAGAGGCAAAGGAAGTGTCTCGTAGGAGCATGGATTCCCTCAGGACAGACCTTCCTACAGAAGCCGTCAGAGAAAGAAGGAAGAAGAGGCACAACGGCTGCAGAGGTTGGAGGAAGCGGTGCGTGAAGCACAGGAGCGGGAAAAAACCTTGAAGCGAGAATGCAGGAGGAAATCAGAAGGCAAGTGCAAATAGCAGTGAGTGCAAGCAAGCAGACATCAGAGCCAGGAATCAACATTAGCCAATCTGTTCAGTTGAAAAGTAGCTGCGCTTCCACAGAGATACCAAATCAAGGGGACACAGGACTGCGCTTCCCTGTGGATGATGTCACTGAACCTTGTACATCGTGTGAGCTACACATTCCGAAGGGGAATTCTACAATCAAGGTGGCTATCGGTCTTGTTAATCCTATCGACCGAACCAAGACACCAAGGATTCATGGGAATATAATCCAAGAAGGATATGCTACCATCTCGGTAGATAAAGCTGAAAAAGGTTTTAGTGATTTGCCTCTTGACATTCCTGGAGGTGATGGCGAGAAGACTCTAGGAGAAGCAGAGAAGACATTCATTCTATGGCGCAAGTGCTACATCATCATTCCAGGGATGTCGCCTCCACCTCCTCCTGAACTACCTCACCATAGGTGCGAATGAAAACACTACATCATTAATTTATATTGGCTTAAATAATTAACAATCTACTCATAATAATATGTCATTCCTTTTTTTGTATCAGATCCTCCCCCAACCTAAATCCAATTGTTCAATCGCCAGATCATCATAGTGCTCTGTATGATGACAATGTGTTGGAAGGCGAGGCTGCATCCACACCATCTCCAAGGAGGTCTCCAACGCCACAGCCACCACCTCCAAGGAGGTCTCCAACGCCGCTGCCACCACCTCCAAGGAGGTCTCCAATGCCTCCCCCGCCCCCGCCTACCAAGAAGCCAAGTACTAGCAAGAGGCCAGCCCCACAAACGAAGAACCAGTCCCCGCTGGCAAAGAAAGCCACCGTGAAACCAAGGGCTATTACCAAAATAATATCTGAAGAGAAGGAAGAAGTAACTGATGCATATAAAAAAGATATGTCCAGATTCTATGACAAACTTAAAAAGAATCAAGAAGCAAGGAGAAACCCGGAGAAACTGTACTTCTTCGTAGCTCCAGATATTCTAAGAAAAAAAGGTGGCTTCTTACATGCAACAACAGCGGGAATCTCGTAAGCCGTCCAAATCAACGTTAACGGACTATGACCGCACTCTCACCAAGTCAATTGAGGCGACACAGAAAAAGAAGCGGGCAGGGAAAGGAGTTGCACAACTCGGACAACAATCGCACCAATCAGTCCCCCGCTAGTTGTTGGTAACGAATATGGTTCGAATTTAGGATTAATGCATCAGGCAAACATACCTCCGGATGTCGATTTGGATCACCTTGGTGAATTTATTGATGAGACTGGTCTCGACCTTTACCAGATGTTTGGTGATGGAAACATTGAGAGTGTGGCGGAGGTTGATATTTGGAAGAAAAAATTTGTACTAGGCCAGAGTCTATACAACCCTCAAGCCTTATGTGATCTGGGGACGCAAATGTACCTGCTAAACAAGTGGTACATGCAGGCGTCTACCGGTGGAGACTTCTGCGTTGGTGTCAGAATTAGAGACGAACATTGGTTCCGTGGCGATGATGTTATGTATGTTGACTTTGCAGAATTTCATCAACTATGCCACCTGACCACTCTGGACAAAGTTATCATTAGCTGCTATTGCCTGTAAGTAATAATTCTTTCGATCTATTATTAAACTCATCATATGTGTGTATATGTATATAAATTATCCTAACAAATACTATATATATGCATATTTACAATGACAGAGCTCAGAAAGGAAGGCTGCAATGAAATTGGTTTTGTTGATCCCCATATAGTATTCAAAGACCCAGTTACTCCAAAGACTAATTGGAAGTCTGAGTCAGAGAGTAACCTCATGAACTTCTTAGTGAACCAACGCCACAAGAAGGATATACTCTTTCCCTACAACTTCAAGTGAGTATTAATAATGTCGATCATCCTTAATGGCTCATATGTTGATTCTAGTTAATTAATGAGTGTTATGCGTTATATCCTATAAACACATGCAGCAATCATTGGATATTGATGGACATCGATCTGGTGAAAAGTCACTTGATAATCTATGACTCGATGAGAAAACCACAACAAGACTACCAAGATATGATAGATATTATCCAGAGGTAATTTCGGTATCTCTAGCAACTATATATATGCACAAACATGATGATTAACTATATCTGATGACGTGGCAAATTTTTTATTGGGCAGTGTTTGAAAAACCTTTATTGAGAAGCAACACATGGAAAAATGCAAAGCCCCACTGAATGTAATCCCTTTGAAAGTAAGTCCCCTAAATTGCATCATCTTTATTAATTAAACATATAGCTTTCACCGGATCACCAGATTGGATGACAAATCTTTTTCTCGTAAAGTGGTGTCTGAGGCAGGAACAGGGGAACAACTACTGTGGTTACTATGTTTGCAAGTTTATCAAGGTGGTCTCCCAAAGAATTCCTACAGAGAGACTCAAAGTAGGTTAAAAATACACTATATATTCATTTAATTATTATTATTGATTGTGTTACTATGTCTTTATATATATATATATATATATATATATATATATATATATATACACATACATATATTAATTAGTACGGCAAGGCTAATGCTTAGGCAATGGCCAAATGACTATTTCTGCCAACTCTGTGTGAGGAACCTGGAGACGGTCTCACACCTCTTTCAAGAATGCGGCTACTCGAGGAGTGTCTGGGACATGGTGGGCTCCTGGATCTCGGCGGCCGCTCTAAGGCCGACACACTAGACACAGACGAAAGATCTGGGACAATGGTATGCTGACATGGCCAACAGTGGAACAAGAGATGCAAGAGAAGGGGTACGCTCGATGATCATGCTGATAGCCTGGGAAATATGGAAGGAAAGGAACAATCAGGTGTTTCAAAGATCCTCGAGAACGCTGGAGTAAGTTTTCAGAGCCATACAAGATGAAGCAAGGACGTGGGTACGGGCCGGAAATAGAGGACTAGAAGAACTGCTGCCTCCACTGGAGCAGCCTCCTGTAGATGCTATAAATCCTATGTAAGATGCAACTCTAAAACGTAGGGGTGGCATGACTCTCACTGGGATGTGAAAGCCATGCAATTTGGCGATCCTTGTGCCAAACCTTTGTAAATAATATGCTCTTCCCTTATCAATGAAAGCCGGTAACGGATCTTTCGAAAAAAAAATTGTTGTAATATTTCATTTTCTGATTATTGAGCAGAGTATGGATCATTTGGGAAGGATGTGTTCAGCTTTGGAATCATGCTTCTTGAAGTGTTCACCGGAAAGGGACCCACCGATCCCATGTTCATAGGAGATCTAAGCATCAGGGTGTGGGTTCGTCAAGCATTCCTGTCAGAGATTGTCCATGTTCTGGACGATAAGCTCCTGCAAGGTCCTTCCTCTGCTGACTGTGATCTGAAGCCCTTGGTTCCACCAATCTTTGAGATGGGTTTGCTCTGCTCCGGTGATGCACCTCACCGAAGATTATCGATGAGCGATGTTGTAGTGACACTGAAGAAAGTAAAAAATGGTTATATCAAATCCATGCCAGCAATGAGGACTGAAGCTGCCCAGTGATCTCCCTTATCTGTATATCTCTGTTCTGTTCTTTCGCTTTTGCACTAGCAGAACAGGACCAGCTGCAGCAAACTCTTGCACATCTAACCTACATTCTCCTTAGTCCATTAACGAGTGTGTGTTCTGTTCATGCTTTCTCTTAGTTGCTGAGTTTGAGAGATGTTTGTGTACTGTGAACTGGAGATTTAATCATTGTGCCTACTGCAGCTGAAACCCTGGACAATCTATTTTCACTAGCACCCAAACCTTTTACAGTGGTGGGCATAAAGCCTATGTAAAATGAGATTTAATCGGGGTGTGCTTCTGTAGCTGAAATCATGGTGGTAATTGTTTGCAAGATTCTATTTTGCAAGGTTCAGGGCGGACATAGTTGTTGCACATCCGAGGAGCACTGATTGCTACTTCGGTTTTGCAAAATTATGAGCTGAATGAGAGGATGCAAACCAAGCTTCCTTCTGCTGACAAAAAACAAACCAGTGCTGGTGAAGCTCATGCAGCTCAGGTGGATAGATTGGTACCACGATCTTGAATTTGCCTTGGTCATCTAGAGAGCCAATAAGAAATAAGATATGACAGTTGTGATCCATCCGTGCGAGGCACCCGAAAACCACAGTTGAAGACCAAGGAGGAGAAAACCACGGAGGAGACCAGCTCTCTGCTCCTCACCGAGGAGACCATCAAGTGTACCTCCGGAACAAAATTCACAAACTACTGCGAGTCTCTTGCTGCATGCACCGACGAGGGTGACCAGGTTTTTGCGTCGAAACCTTTTGTGCATTTGGACCTACATGACATGATGAGAAGGAACGAAAATACGTCGATAGTTTTAAAGAGTGGTAACACATATGTATATTTGCTACTCCCTCTATTTTAAATTATAAGATATTTGATTCTTTTAGATATATTATTTTTGTTATACAATACCAATATATCTAGAAAAGCCAAAACGTCTTATTTGGACGAAAAATTAGATGCAGAGAAAATTTCCTCTTTAATAATATTATTAGTTATAGATATAGATAAAGTTTATTCTTATTAGAACCTAAGATCAGCTGATTTGGCCTAACAAATCAAACCGTGAATTGAATTTTAAATAGTTTCTTATCAAATTTAATACAAAAAAATGTGTCATCAAGCTACATATTATTGCCAATATATATTAACTAATACATGTATGTGTCATGGTTATCAATAAAACAAATTATATCTTTTAAACTTTATAAAAAGTATAAGACATAAATAGGTATGTAACATTCTGTCGCCGCTTTCCATGATCATTTGGTGTTTTTTCTTCCGTTGCAACACACAGACATATTTGCTAATTATTAATAGATTATCATGTAGCAGGTTTGGTATAGTGTTTGTTTTTTGTTCTGGAGTTGAACCAGGTTGTTGCGGTGTAGTGTCCGAGGCGTTTTTGGGATGAAGCTGCTTCCACTGCTTGCTATCTTATTAATCGTTCACCCTGCATTACTCTTGGTAAGAAAACTCCAATTGAGGTATGGTCTGGTTCTCCAGCTGATTATTCGCAATTGAGAGTTTTTGGTTGTACTGCTTATGCTCATGTTGATAATGGTAAATTGGAGCCTAGAGCTGCTAAATGCATATTTCTTGGTTATCAACCTGATGTTAAAGGATATAAATTGTGGAATCCCTAGGCTCGGAAGGTTGTGCTTAGGGCATGTACAACCCAGAGACAGGTGGTCGTCCGCAAGAGCCTAGAATCCGACGTAAAGACACTTTAAAAGACAAGTCGCACAACCCATAGATAGTGACTTGTCTGCAAGCTGTTTAATGCTTTGAATGTAGCCAAGATTAATCATGAATAGCACTTTGTAAACCATTGTGTTGCTATAAGATGGAAAATTGCTAAGCAAAAATTAAGAAAAAATTAGTACAAAGAAATAGATTGCATAGTATTGTGTTACAACAATTCAGTTCATTCTAAAGAAGGGGGCAGCAATTTTAGATTATGAATCAGATCGGACCCATAAAAAATGTGAGATGCAGCATCAGGAAGTAAAACATCACCTAGTGGCTGACTGCACTCATTTTCTCAGATGTATGTCACACTCATGTTTTCTCAGATGTGTATTACTTTCACACCATAAAGAAAACGGAAAACTGAATCTGAATATAATAGAGCAGGAGCTGTGTTCAATCAGCAATAACACCATATGATAGCTTCGAATACACAAATGAACGAACACCTTGAAGGCTAGGGTGCGGAAGAGGTGCGGAGGCAGTAGAGAGCGGCCGGTCCTGGCCGGTTCCTGCGGCGGCGGCGGCACCCCATCTGAGCGGCGCGACAGAGGTGGCGCCTACGGCGGAGACGAGAAGGACGCGTTGAGCTGGATGCTGTGGGGACGTTGGGAGACCGTCGGCGAGGTCGGAGAGGATGACGCGACAACGCCCTCCTACGAGCGCCAAAACCAGAACCCCGCGCGCCCGGGATCCACGCGCCTTCGAGTTGATGAGGCGACCGTACAATGGCGACTCGAGCCGGCGACTCCACCTCAGGCCACGGGCTCTCTCCGTCGTCTCGCGAGACGACGATGGCCCCGTCTCTTCGAGTTGGCAGGGGGGTTTCCGCAAAAATGACATCACGGAGACGGGTTCAAGAGGCCCGTTGTACATGCCCTTAGTAGGATTGTTATCTTTAATGAATCTGCTATATTTTATGACAACCTATCTATTGATGCTCTTGTTGAGGGAGAGAAAATAAGTGTGCAGGTGGAGCACTTAATTGATGCACCAGATGTTGATAATGTTGTTGTCCAAGATCTACCTATTGCTTAAATTTCTCCAATTGTTGATGATTCTTCTATTGTTGAGCATTCTTCTCTAGTTGTCCAACCTCCACAACGTTCGCTGCTGATAGGGCTTGAAGGCAGCCCAAACCAGTTAAAAGGTTAATTGAAGAATGCAATGTTGCTTATGCTATGAGGCTTGCTTTTGGGCGGTGGCTTCGGCTTGGGCGGAGTATGGATGAGTGGTGACCGCACACGGCACAGGATCTCGTCACCGAACTTGAGCAGCCGACGTTGGGCTTCACCTGGCGATGGGGTGATGTCTGGGATGGCTGTCGCGCCTGAGCCCGCTGGCGTTCCACAGATGCTGGCCGTGTCCAGGCCGTGGGCGCCATTGCCCTGTTCCCGGACGACAGGCGGCTCCTGAACGTCCTCACCCTCGGGTGTCACTGGCTCCCTCATGTCGTGAACTGGGGCATCAGCTGGGTTGGTGTCTTTGCATTGTCTGCTTCCTCTCCCGGGGCATCCTGAGTGTGGGGGATGTCCGTCGTTGGGCGCTGTGCTGCGTCCTCCGTTGCATGGCCACTGAGGTTGAGGAGGTTGTCGTATGCAGCTTCCGTGGGGACAGCCTGGAAGGATGTCACATCCACGGGATCCGCCTGCATGTCGCACTCGCGGTTGGTTCTCCCGCCGCAGATTTCGGCACTTGGTGATGCCTCATCTGCATGATTGGCGATGTGTGAGGTCGTTGTCATAGGGGGGCCAATGAGGAGCCCTGCCTTGAGGACCATGGGATCCGAGGCAGGTTGGCAGGCGTGGAGTTGTCGGCTGTCGTCATCGGCCGGGCGCCCACCAGGAATGCGAGGACCGTCTGCCGCACCTACTCCGCCGCCTTGACGGCCGTTCATGTGGGCCCCGACATCGCCGTCGACGATCCCCCTGTGGCACCTGAACCCCTGGTGGCACGCGGTCGCGTGCCTCGATGAAAGTGGTGGCGCTCCGGATTGCCGTCATGGCCGCTGTCCCCGTCGTCAGAGCTTGGTGGGCTGGCTGGCGGCGAGGGGTTCGCCGGATTGAAGTCTGCAACGCTGCGAACGTGGACGATGACCCGGTATGTGAGGACGTCCTTGAGGCGGATTAACGGCGGAAGGTTTCCGAAGAGGATCGTGGCCTGCTCGCCGGCGATGACGACCTCGTTCTAGGTGACATGTAACCAGACGACCTTGGGGATGGCCCTCGGGTCGCTCGTCCAGGCGGTTAGCTTGAAGGCTGAGAGGTCCGCCTTGGACGCCGACGTCGGGTCGACCTCGTGCACCCAACAGCTTGGAGCCAGGATCTTGGCCACCGTAAGGTTTTCATTTTCGGAAATTAAAATATACCGGGGGTCACAGATAAAGACGATAAACATGATATATTGGAAATATCTGACCAAATTCAAATAAAATTTAATTTGAATTTAAATAAATTTAAACAAAATTTGTACGAAAAAGATAGATATTTCCTTATCGGTACCTACGAATAAAGATGATATATCAGAAATATCAGGAGATTCCTGCCGATATTGGAAACCATTCCCCAGGCATGCGGCGGGATGCCTTCGAGCTCGAGCGTGGCCTTGAACTGCATGGACACAGTCTCAGCGTGCGCCAGGCGTGTCCAGGGGCGGAGCACCAGTGATGTGCCGGCCGCCGGCACTGGGGAGGAAGCGAGTATGTTGTCGCGCACCTCTCGCGACTTACAGAGCACGATGAAGTTTTCTCGGAAGAATGGAACCACCGTGAACGAGCCCTCCTGGACACCATTGATGCATCTCAGCGCTCGGGTGGCATCGGAGGTGTTGACGACGGCAGTTGCATCCGCCGCCATCGCCGTGAGAGTGTGACGCAGGCTAGCTTCACCATCTTCAAATGGCGGTAGTGCGCTGAATGATGCAGGCGCTCTCTACCTGCCTTTCTGTTGGGTGGCCGAGTGACAGCGGCTCGCGGTCGTCGTTGTCGGTGTCATGCCGCGGCGGGCTGTCTGTGGGGGTGGAGCCACCATCCTGCGAGCCCTACGGCGTGGCTGGGCTGTTGGTCCGCCACACCCAGACGGAAGCGCTGCTCAATGGGCACGCGTCCGTCATTCCTGGCGTTCTCCGGCGACCTGGGCCGCGTGCAGTCTCTGGCGAGGTGTCGGAATCCACGGCAGCGCAGACACCGCAGAGGCATGCGGCAGGTGGCGATCTTGTGCCTAGAGGAGAGGCAGTTAAGGCACTTGTCACGCAGCGCGTCCGGGATGCGTCGTCGTCGTGGTGGCCGGGGTACTCGCGCGGCCGTGTTCCTCTGGTCCTCCGGGTTCCGCGGCAGCACCTCTCTCCAGCCGTCGGCGTCGGGGCCGGAGATGCGTCTGCGCCCTCTGGGAGGCACCCTTGGCCCAGCCTGAGGTGGGCGGGGACGCACTCGCCGCCGACACGGCGCCCGCCGTCCACCCGCCCTCCCAGCCTGAGGTGCACTGGGATGCGCTCCCGGCTGGCTTGCTGCGTCTGTCCATCCCCCTGACCGTCCCTGGGTCTGCATGCCCTCCTTCTTCGCTGACGGCGCTTGTGGCCCGTTGGCCGAGCGGTGGCGTCCTCTTGCGCGGCCTTCGCCGCCAGCTCTTCGATGGCTCGGGTGGTGGGTTGGGCGCTGGGACCGCCCCCTCGTGGTTGACCACCCTTTGCCGGAGAGCCCCGGCGGACGGCATCGAGGTAGGATGACGGCAGCGTCTGTGAGTTGATGGAGTCGCAGTCCGGAGTAGTCGGAGAGCTCCGTCCATCGCATGGCTTTGGGGCGACCTGGCGTGCCACCGGGGTAGAAGGGTGGCGTGTGCGGGGAGAGCGTGGATCCCTTACCTGCGGAGGCCCCGCAGAGGATTTGGGTGGCCGCCGGTGCCGGGGAGGCGGCCGGCGGGCTGGGTGGTGGGGCGGCGGTCTCCATGGGTCACAGGGCACACACTTCCAATCAGATCTTCACTTAAAGCGTGTTCCAAACAAAACATGTTTTTTTTTTGGAGAAACATTTACAAAATGTCACATTTTGCAGTCTGTAGCTAATCCCGAGAAGTATAATGAATAGTTAGGTTAGACGGGTAGGTGATTTAATATAATTATATCCTTGTATATACATATCCAGCAACAGGTCGAATTCTCAGACACAAAATTTATATTGGTGAACAAATAAAATAAGTTCTCATCGTCGTCAAATGGAAAATACAAAAAGAATAATGTTTGCAAGTAGCAGTACTAGAAAATTAGGTTATCAAGACTGTTAATGATTGTTGTGCCGGAAAATAACCAAGGCGCCACCCTACTGATATGACTGGCACGTACCATATCACCTATTTATTTTCACCGAGTCCAAGTCAACGATCGACTACGTACCATATCGAACTCCCCATCATTTGTGCATATTGAGTTTCGATAATATTCAAGTTTATCGTGAGAGTAGTTAACCACGTCGTCGCAATGATATGGATCTCACATCTTCAATGACCATGTAGCATCCACTACTGGAAACAGCAACATTGCCGAGGGCCTGATTTCGGGCACTCGGCAAATCGTTTCTTTGCCGAGGGCCGCCCTCGGCGAATCTTAGCCCTCGGCAACGGCTCGTTCGCCGAGGGCCCGACCCTCGGCAATCAACGACCCACGGCAAAGGCCCACCTTTGCCGAGGGTCGGGCCCTCGGCACAGTACCGCCTCTCGGCGACCTCGGCCGAGCGTGACGGCGGCACCGGCCGTCAGCCTTTGCCGAGGGCTCGGCGTTAGGCCCTCGGCAAAGAATTTGGAAATAAAAAAATAAAACTCTTTGCCGAGGGCCCGTTGTACAGGCCCTCGGCAAATATTTTGAACGGGATGGCGCCGGCGGAAATAAAAAGAAAACATCTTTGCCGAGGGCCTTGGATGTTGGCCCTCGGCAAAGAAATTAAATAAAAAAAATAAAAAAAATCTTTGCCGAGGGCTCTGGATCTAGGCCCTCGGCAAAGAGGGCCCCCATATAAAAAAGGGAACGGCCGGGCGGGCGGCCTTATCCCAAGCCGCGCCCGCCCGAGCCGCCACTGCCGCTGGTCAGCCGCCGCCGCCGCCGCGCACGCCACCGCGCGCTCGGCCGCCGCGAGGACGCCGCCGCCGCGCGCTTGCCCGCCGCCGCCGCGCAGGCCGCCGCCGCGCACGCCACGGCGCGCTCGGCCGCCGCGCAGGCCGCCGCACGCTCGCTCGCCGACGCCGCGCAGGCCGCCGACGCCGCTCCCCCGTCGCCCCCTCAACCTACAGTAAATCCCTCAACCTATTTATAAATTGTTGAAGTTCAAACACATCGACAGCAAATCCCTCAACCTACAGTACTACTTCCATGATGTCTAGCATCATATAATGCACATCAGTTTCAATATGTCCGTGCCTAGGTAGCCCCCTACCGCACAGGGGCACAAACACGTGTGCCTCCTTGCGGCCAACCTGCCGGTCACCTTGACGTATTCTTGGTTCTTGCACTCTGTTCATTATGATGTACTGCCTTTCATTATGATTAATCTAGCTAACCGTTACAAGTAGGTGTTTGATTATTGGCATGATAATTAACGAAATGAAAGTACGCTGATGAACACATTGCACATGTGGCCAGTCTTGCATGCCAGGCTGCCCCGGAACCGTGCATGTGATGTGAGCCCTCTGCTCCGAGCTAGCTAGCAGGTCGCCCCCTTGCAATGATTCCACCGTTAGGGCTACTGACAGTTAGTCGTCGTGGACCCACCACTGACTAATCATTAAGCTACTAAGTACATACTGATTATTAATCAGCATCGATCTAGTAGAGCGTGTAAATTTAGGATTTACTGGTTCAGTACTTTTCTGCAGTTGCACTTGTTTTATTCACTGTCTAAGCGGGTCATGTTTTGAAGCAATTACTTGGGCATGCAATGCAGGTGGTTCTGGATAACGGCCTCGTCTGGACGACCTTGCCGTCACCTTCACTTCCCCGTCCCTCGGTCGAGTAGAAGGTAAAACCATGGGTTGTCGGCCATCGCGCCGTTTTTTGATGTGGATGGCCTTCGTGCCTCCCATTGTTGATGTGTCGGCCTTTGTGCCGTGAATGTGGGTGTTGGCCATCGAGCCGATTTTTTTTGCAGGTTTTGGAAACCTCCCCGTACAGGGGAGGTTCTGCCGAAATTTTTAACTTATACCCTTTTTTTTTGCAGAGCAAAGGACGTCAAAGGAGCTTCAGAGTAGTCGATTGTCCTCGTCGGCGCTGCGACTCTCCACTGCCCCGACTCGCCACTGCCCCGCTACCCTGTCTCCACCGCCACCTTAGGTATAAACAACCTCTACTCCTGTATCTTTGTCGTAGACTGCGTAAACCAGTTAGGCGTCTCCCGTCCGAAAGAGATACGGTTGGAGGCATGCAGATCACTGTGTGTATCTGACTGTATCTGTTTCGGATTGTCCACGTTTTTTGGACAGCCCGCGTATGCGTAGATGAGGTCAGTTTCCATGCTCCGCTCCGATCCGAGCCAGAATTTCGGCAGCACCTCCCCATTGTTCTCCGAATACACAAACTTCTTTGCAGGACGTGTATTGGGAGAACATCGGAGAGGTGCTGCCGAAATTCTGTCTCGGATAGGAGCGGAGCATGGAAACTGACCTCATCTACGCATACGCGGGTGGGATTAGGATCTATCCTCACCTATTAGACAGTAGGAACACCGGCTAGGTGCAGTTGATGGTTACGTTACTCGGTGATGTATTTGTCAAAGGATGGAGGACCGTCAGTGGATGTACACGGGGCGAAGAAGTCGAAACGATTACGACGTGGATTGGGTGAAGAGGACAGATGACTTCTTGAAACATGCATTTGGCGAGGGTGTAGCTAAAGGGCATTCTCTAGTTTGGTGTCCGTGCAGCCACTGTGACAACAGGAGAAGGGTGGACAAGCAGACCATGGGTAAACATCTTGTGTACCATGGTTATACGCCGGGCTACCACCGGTGGATCTACCATGGTGAAGCCGATCGTATCAGAGAGGAGGTGGTGAGACCACGTCTCGAGCCTTTTGATGATGATGCTGGGGTAGCAGACATGATAGATGACGCTCACCAAGCTCAGTTCGCTGAAGGACGTGACAAGGAGGAGATGGAGGCAAACGTAGAAGCCTTCTACAAAATGTTGGACTCGGCGTCTAAACCCCTTCACGAGCATACAAATATTTCTCAGCTGGATGCCATTGGGCGTGTGATGGGGCTGAAGGCCGAGTTAAACCTGAGTCGAGAAGGCTTCGATAAGATGTTGACTGTGTTTGGCACCATGCTACCGAAGAACCACATTCTGCCCCCCAACTTGTACGAG